>NC_091743.1:83873957-84173957 GCF_043380555.1 Nothobranchius furzeri
CAGCCTGGTGTCGTGTTAGAGACTTGCTAGACAGAAACACCAGCAGCAGCAAAATGCTGCCTGTTTTCCTGAATGATGTGAATAAACAGGTGCACTGTGCTGCCGAAACAATCAACGTGCAGTTTTCCGATAAAAGATAAAACAACAGCATATTTTATTACAGCTTTCAATAAACCAGATAGTAAAATATTAAAAATTTTATTACAGCTTTCAATAAACCAGATAGTAAAATATTAAAAATGAAGGTTTGCTCTCATGGTTCGTGCCCCGTCGGAGTGACTTTAACCTGCCCCGCTTGGTTTGAATTAGCTTTATGTAAAAGCTGCGAGTCGTCAGTCAAGCATCTGATCAGTGACGTGACCTGAGCGTCGTGCTGAGGCTGCAGGTCCAACAGAGATGCTTGGAAAGGTCAGGACAGGACGCACACACACACACACACACACACACACACACACACACACACACACACACATAGTGACCTTTTGTTTTCCTACACTCTAATCCTGTGGAGATGCTGATGGTTGACCCGATTGTTCCGCTGATGTTCTCCTTCTGATCCAGAACCGTTTTGGTTCTAACTGGAACCTCTGGTTCCTTTACATTTTAGTTGTAAGATAAACAGCTGGATTCTTAAAGGCTTTTAGCCAAATTAGTATTATTATTATTTTTGTTTATTCAGCCGTTTTAACACCTTTAATACCTTTATTGTGTCCCTGACCCCCCGGCGCCTCAGTCTCACACCTTTTTATCATTTTAAACGATTTAAGCTCTTCTCTGGACTAACATGAGAACTAAAAGCAGGTCTGAGTCTGTGTGTGAGCTCAGATCTGGGTTAGCGGGAGGTTTAGCACCATCAGCAATGTGATGCAGTTTAAACATCTGACTCAGCTGGGACCCAAAGACATGATGGGATGTTTGGCATAAACGCTGACTTTCTGTGTGACATCCGAGGTTTATTATCTATAAAACAGAATGTTTGTGTTCTAGAGAAGCCCTGCAGCAGCACAGATGAAGCTGTTCATTATTCATCG
The DNA here is from genome assembly GCF_043380555.1 of Nothobranchius furzeri. NCBI lineage: Eukaryota > Metazoa > Chordata > Actinopteri > Cyprinodontiformes > Nothobranchiidae > Nothobranchius > Nothobranchius furzeri. The sequence continues at coordinate 83,874,989 of NC_091743.1, forward strand.
TCCTCTCACGCTGCAGGAGTGTGTGTTACCTTGGTGTTTGTTGGGGTGGAGGTAATGCACGCTGACAGCCCAACAGGAGGAGACTCACACTGAGAGACTCTAGTCTAGTGTGTCCTGCTGCACGCACACACACACACACACACACACACACACACACACACACACACACACACACACACACACACACACACACACACACACACACGCACTACCAAAATAAAAGTGATGTACAAAATCAACCCACCAGCGATCAATCAGCCCTCTGAAGGAACTACTTCAGAAGCAAATTCACCTTCTGGGAGATTTTCATTTTCCGTTTTTCCTCCAAATCAGGAAAATTTTATTATTTAGGTGAAATTTCCCTAATAAAAGGTTTGTGGTGAAAACCAGCAAGTTTTACCTGAATTAAAACGTCCTGAAAGCAGGTCACCGTCAGTCAGAGAAAGGCCCGAGTAGTGAGGAGGTCATTAAATATTTCAGATCTTTTCTTCGCAGAAGCAGCAGCGACGTTCCTCATTCAGGTGCTTGAGTCTGCAATACGGAAAGGAAGGCTTTCAGTTGGTAAATTAAAGGAAAATATTCTTAATCATGATTACTAATTTTATCATGAAAAAAATTCTTTTTTTTAACTAAATTCCCAAATAAAATCTTTAATAACTAAAAGCTGTTGTTGTATTCTGATTCTTTAGTATTTTGAAGAAAAATCAAACAGCGTTTAGGTGTTTTATTTACTGGAATTAATATACCACCAAAATAAAAGCATTTTTCTGTTTGACAAAGAAAAAATAGAAGCATGGTTGCCAAGTTCCTCAAGAATAATAATTAAAGAATTATTTTTGTTGATTTAGTGTGTTTTTGGGAAATCTGAAACTACAACTTAAATTGTTATTAATTATTATTTAATGAATAAATAAATAAATAAATTAATTAATTAATTGTCGCTTTGCATAAAAGCATCTGCCAAAAAAATAAACAAACGTAATTCAAATTTATAAAATATTTTCAGGGGGTAAACTCCTTTTCAAACTGAATATGACAATTTAATTTTTGGTGTGATTATCAGTGAGTTTATTTTTAATGTGTACAATGACTTTATTATTATTTTTTTCAGTTCGAAATAAAGATTTCATTCATTTATTCATTGATCTTATGTTGATAAATGATGAAGTTTAACTCATTTTGGTCAAAACTTAAATATCTTTTACAAGATTTCATGTTTTATTTAGGGGTGGGACTAAAATTTTTATTAAAATAAAAAACAATGTCATTAATTAATCTTGATTAATCGCATATTAATCGTGCAAGACAAATCATCACATTTTTGAAGTCAAATATAATATTAATGATGCACAGCTTACCCACAGAGTATATTTATGTAACCACAAGGTGTGTTTGATTACTTTGGTCTCATAATTAGTAACCATTGTGGGATTTGTTAACTGTATAAATATTATTATGTGTGTTATAGATGAAGTGTAAATGGACATGAAACATTGTAACTGTACTGTGCTGAACAAAACACTGGGTGGCAGCAGAGCACTACGAATATTTAAAGAGATGTAGTGTAGAGTTCAGGGGAAGTTCTGCTGAAGGTTCAGTGTTTCTCCTAGAAATGTTTACAGCCATGGTGCACGGTGAGGGGTGGGGTAGGTAGGGTCCCTGGAAGAACGAAAGCATGAATGCAAGTCAACGGGGCCAAAAACACTATTTTCTAATTCCGCTTGTTTTGTGCCATGGATTTCACATATGATGCCCGTGAATTTTAAAGAAGCATTTCGATACCAAAAAGGCGTATATTTTCGAACGGGGCAAAACGTTATTTTAGACTTTGTGTGAAAATAAGTCCCGGACTACAAATGCGCACGAAGTGACGTCATCAATCCAGACATGGAGACAATTGAGGGAAAATGGCTGTAAGTTCAACAAACTTCAAATCCTTCCCAAAGGAGGAAAGAACCACCATAAATCTGGCCATGTGGTGAGTAGCAGCTACGCTAGGGGAGAGGAGATTATGTGGTGACATCACATATGCGACATGCTGATTTCTGGTGTGTAGTCATGCTAATTACGAACTTTTAAAAGCCGATAAATGTCAAAGTATGTGACTGGTGTGGTCGAAATACACATTATTACTTTTCATTTAAATAGCAGTACAACATGTGCGATCCAGGGCGTAAGGCAAAGTGGATTAGAAAATAGCTCTTTTAAGTCCTGCTGACTTGCATTCATTTTTTGTTCTTCTGGGGACCCGTGAGCCGACCGGAAAGGGCGGAGACTTAGGCTGTGTGCCATGCGGAAGGGAGGGTGTTTGCATTTGCGGACCGTTTTGCTGCTGTGAGAGTGGGGAACGTTTCACTTCCGTGCCTCTCCTGTGAGACAGGGGTGGGGGTTGATTTCGTAGCCATGGTACTAGAATTGCAGGCATGGCGCCGCACCAGTAAAGTTGCTGCCGGTAAAATAACTGATGTTTTCTTTCTCTCTTTCCTTCATGAAGAGCAATTTGTCATGATTCATGTATTTGTAGTTTTAGTTGTGTTTGGAGCCCAAAAAAGGTTTCCATGGTCTCGCAGTCTGCTGCTTTGTTATGTGCAGCTTGTCGTAGTTAACATGTTCAATTCCCACCCCTAGTGCTATTGTTTTACTTTAATATTTATGTATTATTTCTATAAACACTTAATCTGTTTTTTCATCCTAATCAGCCGGTCTGTTCCTGGTTCATGGGTATGTCGGCGTTCCTGCATCAGGACTCCCAGCAGACCCGACTCACGGATAAAGTGGGACACAAAACATCTTGCTTGGATGATTGATCACGTCACAAGCAGGCAAAGTTAACCTGCTGAGGAGGACAGAAGACAAACCCTCATAAATTATTCTGGTCAGGTTATCAAAGATGTAGGCGAATAAGCTCCACGTGCCGCACTAGAAGTCTGAGCCGTTTGGAGGTTCTTCTGTGATCCTCCTGCATCAGTGTGTGTTCACACATCCATGGGTGCAAAAAGCGTAAGAAAATGGGGTAAAAACGTGTGTGTGAGAGGGTGTTTGTGCAGCTAAAAGCCTCTTGTTGATGGCGTGCATCACTTCAGCGTCTAAAGCCTCGGAGGGACTCTTTTGCTCAAACCTGCCTCTAACAAAAACTGAGAAGTGTTTAAATTTTATCTGTTTGAACACAATCATGGAAAGATTTTAGCAAACAGCTAATCACTGTGTTATTGTTAATCCTTTTAATCAGTTCAACAATCATCCCTTGAGTTATGCAGCTATTTTATTACTGAATAATTTAGGAGTGACTTTAATAAATGCCTCAAAAAGAGTCTCGTGCTGCTGAGACAGCATTTTCCCTCACAGTCCTCTCAGCTTAGCTTTTTTTGGTGAAAGTGTGAGAAATTAGAGTGTTTTGAGACTAAACAAGGAGAAATTGTCACGACCAGAAATTGGAAGACCCGTGATGACACCAAACACAGTAAAAAGTTCAATAAAAGGTCTTTATTAGATGTGGCGTTACCCGAAGAGGGCGAGGCAGGAGACAGAGTCGGAGAGGAGGCGTGGGTCAAAACCAGATCGGGACAAGCAGGTACAGGGAACAGGCTGGAGACGTGGTAGAAGACAGGCGAGGGTCGTGGCGGCAGGCTGAGTTCAAGGCAGTGGTCAGGCGTGAAAACGAGGTCCGGAGGCTGTGATCAGGCAAGGTGAAAGGCTGGAAGATCTACTGGCAAAGAGCGTTCAATAATCTGGTCGGGGACTGGTGGCTGGCTGGTGAATAGATAGCAGGGGGAGCAGGTGTGTGTAATGAGCTGATGACAGGGACAGGTGAGATGAATGAAGTGGCTGAGGTAGGGATGAGCCGGTTACTTGTTTCAGACGAGTATCCGGTACGGATAAAGCATTTTTGACGAGTACGAGCATGAAACGAGTAAAACTCGTAAATATCTGTAATCGTGCTGAAGGAAAATCCTCATTGGGTAACTGACTGTCTTCCCGCTCTGTGATTGGCCAGTCACATAGAGCGCCCGCCCCTCCCTACACAAAAACTCTGCAGCCGGGAGCTCTCAGCTCAGTCCGCGTCCGGTCCATCCACGCACACACACACACACACGCGCACACACACACACACACGCGTGCACACACACACACACACACACACACACACACACACACACACACACACACACACACACACACACACACACACACACACACACACACACACACACACACACACACAGTAACGGATCTCTCTGTGCTTGCTTCACTGTTCACGTTTCTTCAGTACTCCCTATGTTTTCTTCAGTTTGCTTCTTTTTAAAGTTTAAAGTTATTTAAAGTTACTTTTTTCGTAACGTACGTGGTGCATTTGACAAGCCAGAGCTGAAAACGGCTCGTGCTGCGTCAGTCACTGCCTCCGCTCCAGTCGGGTTTTTTTCCCTCTCTCTCTCTCTCTCTCTCTCTCTCTCCTCTTCCTCAGGATACACTCCCTCTTTCCTATTCACTCTCTCTCTTTCTTTACATTTTTTAACCACAATTGTCCATTTTTTGCTCATTTTAAATATATTTTAATCATTTTCTAAATTATTTTTTCTGTTTTACATGTTTTGTTTTTGTGAAGTGCCCCGTGATTTTTATCTTGAGAGGCGCTATAGAAAAGATCTTTTCTTCTCTCTCTTAATTCATGCACTTAAATATTAATGTTCTGATTTTATTGTAAAACTTGTTCTGTAATAGTTCCTTTACTATTGTGATCAAAAACATTTAATCTCAACTCTGAGGCTGCTCTGTAAATAGTTTTCAAATAAACAATACACATGGCAAATTCTGATCAGACTTAAAATAACGTATTGATGTAAACCACACCCACTTTCGGTTAAACTACACCCACTTCCGGGTTAGGCCACGCCCACTCCTAGTACAGATACAGATAATTTAGATGGTTGAACAGATACAGATACAGATAGTGGTGTACTCGCTCATCCCTAGGCTGAGGGCTTGATGAGGAGGCAGCAGAGGCAGAGGAGGGTGAAAGACTGGGAGTCATGACAGAAATAATAACAATTTTCCATTTGAATCACACAAAATGAGAACTGGACAGGTCCCTTTGGGTTTGTGATAGATTTTAAATCCATTTATGACAATTTTGTCTCAATTTTATATCTTATATGCGTACAGTCCCAGGACCTCTAAGGGACATGAGTGTGGAAATAACCAGTCACTAAAGTGTCAAACGTAGCACTTTAATGTGAAAATCAGTTGACTTAATTATAATCAAAGAGAGACAAAAGATGGAAGGAAAACATAAACAGATCAGAAGCTTTCAACTGAGTGTTTTCTTTATTTCAGTCGTACTTGTTCTTTACTTGCTGACTACACTGAAAACACCTGGGGGGGTGGGGTTGATGGTAGAGCTACACTGACACCTTGTGGGCAGGTGAGGGACTACAGGCTCTGAAAGGAGAGAAGACGGGGTGTGATTGCACAACTTCCTTTATTTCCAGGACCTAAGAGCACATTTCAATACACAGCTCAGAGGCAAACTGCATTTTTTATATAAAAGTTTGCTGGCATACAACTATGAACTTTAGTGATAAAAGTCACAAAAGTCTGTGAGTTAAAACAAAACAACACCTGGACAGTTTGGTTTCAGACTTCAACAGGTCATCTGTGGACAAAGTGGATTCAAAACAGTAAAACAAACACCTTTTTTTTACAAAAACAAATGCTGTACTTGTGCTCCAGCACGGTGAAAAACTATCTCAGCTCATTGCTATGGCACCGGTTTAGTTTCAGCTAAAGTGACAAACTGGAAACGACAAAGATAAACAAAAACACACGATTCAGAGGAACAATAATCATCATCTTGGATCATAAAATGCTCTTTTATCTCTATCAGATTACTGTCAGTGCTGGAGTTTGTGATACTGGTGCTTTTAACACACACAAACACACACACACACACACACACACACACACACACACACACACACACACACACACACACGGAACACTATTACATATAACTTGTACCTAGTTTTTTTACTTATAACATGTTTTGCAAGTGTAACTTTCGTTCTGTAGCATTTAATTCACGTTTTGTAACACATCACGCTTGTTTTCTAATACATAATTCTACTTTTGTAACATGTAACTTTCATTTTGTTGTAAATCTAATTTTGTAACATGTAATGTTTGTTTTCTAAAACGTAACTCTCGTTTAGTAACATGTAACATTTGTTTTGTAACGCACAACCTTCATGTTGTACCATGTAATTATCGCTTTGTAACACATAACTTTTGTTTTGTAACATGTAACTTTCATTTTGTAGCATGTAATTCTTGTTTTGTAACATGTAACTTTCATTTTGTTGTAAATCTAATTTTGTAACATGTAATGTTTGTTTTCTAAAACGTAACTCTCGTTTAGTAACATGTAACGTTTGTTTTGTAAAGCACAACCTTCATGTTGTACCATGTAATTATTGTTTTGTAACACATAACTTTTGTTTTGTAGCACAACTTTTGTTTTGATGCACGTTATTCACGAAACCTTTGTCTGTAACATAAAACTTTAATTTTGTAACTTGCAGGAAAAAATCAATGTAAAGTTACATGTTACAAAACAAGGTATGACATGCTACAAAACCAATGTAATGTGTTACTAAATGTTAATTATGTGAAACAAAACGAAAGTTACTGTTACAAACATGTTACAAGTTACATGTAATATTGTCCCAATCCTAGCTCCATACACACACACACACACACACACACACACACACACACACACACACACACACACACACACACACACACACACACACACAGTTTTCTTTTTTAATTATTAAAAAAGATGCTCAGTTTTATAATTGTCTTACAGCATTTGATCTCATAAGTGCTTTTAAATGATCTGTTTTATAGGAAAAGACAAAGTAAAATAAACTAAGGAGGTAAAACTATAAATGCATTTCGTTGCTGTGGTGATTGTCATCCGCTGATGCTGCAGATTCTGTGTCTGATACGTCTTTATTCAGGACATTCAACACCAGAGACGCTCTGCATTTGGTTTCCGACTCGATGCTAAATGCTAAAGGACTTCCTTCTTCAGGTTCTGGTTCTCAGGTCAGCTGTGTTCCAGTCCAGATGATCCAATCACAAGTGGAAAATTCTCTCTCTGTAAAAGACACACTCATCAGCTGTTCCTGTTTGACCCAAACCTGTGATTGGACCACCCAGGAGAGAGTTTGATATCTTCATGATACATAAATAAGACCTTCGGGGAGTCGATGAGCTCTGATGATCTGACCCGGTTACATGTTTGGTTTCAGGCTCCAGCTGATGGAGTAGCACCAGGGTTACACACATGAACATCTCTGACATAAACAACCAGTAGATTAGTGCTTCAGTGCTGCTCGTCTGCTCCTGAGTCACTGGATTAAAACAAATCATGTATTTACAGTTCGGTTGGTGTGTGTGTGTGTGTGTGTGTGTGTGTGTGTGTGTGTGTGTGTGTGTGTGTGTGTGTGTGTGTGTGTGTGTGTGTGTGTGTGTGTGTGTGTGAGATGGGCCGAGGCTGAAGACAAGGCATTAACTGGGGGAGTTCTCCAGTCAGGAAACAAAATGCTTTAACTGGATGTGAACCTCGGATCGTGTCTGACTGGCTGTTTAAGTGCACAGAACCTCTGTAAACAACTTCAGGACAAACATCTCCACCTCTCATCTTCTACGTCTCTTTAATAACACCAAAAGGAATGAGATGCTCCAGGATGACCCTGTTGACCCCCACTGATGTTTAAATAATCTGTAATCAGGAAGATTTGATATAAATACTGAACATTTTTAGAAGTTAAGCAGCATTTTTTGACTCTTCTGTTGGTTTAATTTCACATAAATATCATTTAATTACTGCAGATAGATGAAAAATCTTTTTGTAATTTGACTGCAGATCAGTTTCAACAAACCTATCTCCTTCCAGTTTCCATCGGGTTACACAGACTAGCCGCTACGATGCTACAGATGGGCTAACTGGTGCTACTGGTGTGGCAAAGATGAGTGAACACGGTGTTTCTACGACACAACATCAAGTTTAAATGCTTCAGCCATCTGAAACTTGCAGATTATTTCAGACCGAATTAAAATGAAACCCACAGCTAAGCAGCAGAAGTCACGAAGAGAACCTGAGCTCCTCGGGCCTCCTCCTCCTCCAGCGGTTTCTGCTCAGATCAGAAAAAGGTTTCTGGCTTTTTTCCAAACTTTCAGTGAAAAACGAACACGGTGTGACAGAAAACATCAGCTAAGTTGTTTTAAGGTTGAGGTGAGACATCGGAGCAGTTCTTAGGAGGAAGTTAGACCCAAAGTCCGGTCTCGCTGTACCTCCTGTGCTCCCCCTCTTCCTTCAGTCAGAGGAAGAATCCTGATTTCTGGGGGTCCTGCGGGCCCAACAGTCCATCGGGACACGTCACTCCATTTGTTCCCAGTGCTGGACATGTCCTGATGTATGATGCGTTGGTGCTGCTGAGAAGACAAACGCTCTCCACCTGAGAAACAGAACAAATGATTGATATTCTGGACCGCCCCAGGACACGCTGTGCAGACCTGAGATCCTGGGTAAAGGGTGAGACTCAGATCATAAAGCATGTTCAGCAGTGAGTTTAGTTAGTTAGAACAGATTCTCGTCCTCCCGGGAGATGGTGGAGAACCGAGTCTGGCTGCACGTCTACCCCCCCAGCGTTTGCAGCATTAGGTAATGATGACAGATAAATTGTAGGTCAGCAGCGCTCATGCCTGACTGGCTCGCCTGCCAGTATTTTTCTTTCAGCGACAGTCACTGACCCTGAAGAATAACAGAGGAGGCTGAATGAGGGGGGCGGCCTTGTTCTATTCATTACTGGATCCTATCTCACTGCTGTCCTCACTCTTATTTCTCCTTCTCTCTTCTTGTTGGAATAAACTGTCAGAAGCACAGAGAACTAGGCTGAAACAAGAAGCAGCCATTTTTGAAACACAGCAGAACAACAGAACTGTCAGAACTCCTAGAAAAGTCCAGCTGAGCGCCTCTTTGGAGCCCTGGGTCCAGAAACAGGTTTAATTATTGTGGCTCAGTGATGATCCTAAACAGAACAGTCGTTACTTGGTAAACTAAAAGCAGCGAGGATCTAAATCCACTCAGATTAGGGCAGGACACGAGAAATGACACGTGGAGATCAGGAAGTCACTCTAAACCCCGACTTGACTCTGGCCTGTCTCCCTCTTGTCTTATTTACACGACATGTCTGTTCGTATCAGCGCAGTTTACACTGAGCCTGGCGTCGGCCCGAGGCTTCTGTGTGCCAACTCGGAACAAACTCCATTTTCATCACAGTGAAAGAGAAGAGCCAATCGCTGCGGGGCTGTAGATCCTGTCGATGCTCACTCTTATTTGAGGGCAATAAAGACTCGAGGCATCGAGGATCGGATGGAGAGTCCAAACAGAACCGGTAGCTCGGGCTCTGGGAGGAAGCAGGAGAGGAAGATGAAGCTGAGCCGACAACACAGACGCTCTGAGAGGAGTTGGTCTTGAGGACGACCGAGACCAGGAGCGTTTCTCAATATGCGTAGTTGTCTGAACTTGTGACACGTCATCAACGGCGGCCCGAGGACGGTTCCAATCCTATGTATGCATCATGGCAAGTTTGCTCAAAGCTCCCGGATGTGTTCTTGCTCCGCCCATTGTATCGAGGATGCATCAATGCATCCTTTTGCAGACGTGGAACAGCAGTTCCCCACAATGCATTGCTTCGCAACCGTTATACTCCGAATGTCAGAGGATAAATCTAATAACTGTAGAGTTTTATATGAGAAATACTAATAAAGAAGCATTAAGTTGTCTATTATTGTAAACAATTGTGTGTAACCTGTAAAATTTGCTGTGTGCATTCAGGTTTTATTTTTCACGATCCCTCAAAATGCTAATCAGCTAACCCACTTTCAAAATAAAAGCAGAGTTGCTCTGTTTTCAAGAAAAAATATTGTTTTTATGCACTTAACTGTGGAAAATGCTGGTAATTTATCAGTTTTGAACAAAAGTGGACCAAAGATGATACAAATAACATGTTTTCGTTGTTATTTACAACAAATTAAACTTTATTTTTATATCAGGCCATTTAACCGGAGATAGAAACAAGCAGTGCTTGTTGCCATGATGCAACAGAGTACTGGAGCGACATGAATGGCCTCATTTGTGACCCAAAGGTCACACTTCCTCAGCTGGGTCAAGCTGTCCTGGCTGTACTTCTATCTACAGATTATCCATCACAGGAGACGTGAAGTCTGCTGTAAACCATCTTTAATCTGACTGCTGTTCCATCCGCAAGACGAAGGACACTTCAAGATTTAAAAGAATCATTTTTAATAAACTCTTTTCACTGTCTATTACAATGTTCATAAATAATCATCAAGGTTCATTATAAATGTATTTAATTACTGAAATGAATTATTATTCTTTGGTTAATAATAATTATTATTTATGATAATCAGTAATGTTTAACAGTGACAAGACGGTCATGTGCACTTATACACACCATGCAGGACACAGAACTCAGGTTAAGGTTAACTGCACTCACATGTTTATATTTATTTATATTTATTCATTTGGCAGACACTTTTATCCAAAGTGACTTACAATTTATAACCTATAGGGCATGTTGTGATCTGTGGGGGAAACCGGAGAACCCCGAGGAAACCCACGCATGCATGGGGAGAACACGCAACTGGGGTTGTCACAGTGTGAAAATTGAACCTCACGGTTATTGTGACCAAAATTATCACGGTTTTCGGTATTATCGCGGTATTTTTTTAAACGTGTTACATTTTCAGACGATTAAATAAACCCAGTATATCAGGAAAATATTGTCCTCAGTTTGTGTCTAAACTTTGCCTAAAACGTGTTATTTTGTAATTATGTTGTTTATTTGTTTACATTTTCCCCTTTAGTCTTTAAAATACCAATATTTGCCCATAACTTGTTATCTTTTGTCTGTTTGATGTCATCATTTTAAAAGTATTACATCAGATGATACTCAGTACTCAAGTAGCATTCTAATCAGATGCTTTTTTTCTCTTACTTGAGTAATAAACCCTATATCAGGAAAATATTGTCCTCGGTTTGTGTCCTTCCAGTGAGCTTTGCAGATTTCGGAAAATGCCATCAGGCAGTAATCATTGTTAAATTCATAATTATTCTCGGAGAGAAACCAACTCTTATCTGCCCCTGGGAGCTCCGTAATGCATAGCATCCGCGACACGGTTTATATGCAGGTAGCGGCGCTGCGGCTGCTTTATATATTGACTCGTTGCATTCTCCCTCAACCCAAATCCTCGGATCACGCACTTTAGCTAAAACGCTAACATTAGCTTGCCTTGCGTTGACTGTAGAGTTGTGGGTGATGGTCACGCAGATGTGTCATGAGATTTGAAGCGTTGCTGCCTTTCACAGACACTTTTTCTACACGTGCTGCAAACAGGATAGCCGTCTTCTATCAGCTGTCCCTCGGCATTCTTCAAATATCCAAAAAACTCCCATACTTCCCACTTTGTCGTCTTTGAGGGATAATAAATGTCCTGAGTGCTGCCGTCTCCTCCTTTGGTCATTATTTCAGCTTTAGCTTCAAGAAAGTTTTGGTTGTAAACAACAAAGTGCGCATGTGCCGCCGGCAACTTCAGCAGACGATACGGTGGCTGGTAAGGGTCACTGCGCCTACACCGCAGCCACGGTAACCCACCGAGATAATATAGTTTTTAAAAAACAAGACGGTTATTATTATTGTCAACTTTGTTACCGGGGTTTACCGCTACACCGGTTACCGTGACAACCCTCCACGCAACTCCACGCAGAATGGCCACAGCTGAGTTTCGAACCTGTGACCTTCGTGCAGCTAGGCTACAGTGCTAACAACTGCGCCATCATGCAGCCCACCACGCAATGTAACAGGGTGAAGACACAACAAAATCCGACAAGGGGCAAATGCAGAACAGGGGGTATAAATACATACATGTCTTTGTTCCATAACACCAGAGCTTTCTATCTTGGGAGGGCGTGTTTTGAGGTAAGTTAAAACCTAACTCCTCAGTTCAAGTTCAGTTCTTGAGCTCACCAAAATCTCTCCGTGGCAACGAGAGTCCAGAGGATCGGGTCGGCCACTCGAAACCTCTACTAAAGCTTTTCTGTTATGCCAATAGAATTGCTTCAACAGAAACGCCATCTGCAACAAGCTGACGCTAAAAGATTCCTTAAGAATCTGCTCAGACGCAAAACCATCCACCTGTGTGCCTGCGGCAACTCTAGGACCAGAGAATCGGCACCACTGGTCTACCCTACCGGACCGAGTACCCAGAGGCTGATCAACATCCTCCCTTGACCTCCGGATCCAAACAGAGGGTCGTCTGAATGGTGAAGTAGAACACAAGATTGCGTCTGGATGCCTGTTTATTAAGAAATAATTTAGCTTAGCTGCAAACCAAACTCTTTCACCCAGAACACGTTTTTCTCTCTCTAAGATAAAAACCTTCTGAGACCTACATTCACACATCCAAACACACACACTTCATTTTTAGTTTCATCCAGACACAGATTGCTTTAATACCAAGTTTTTAATACCAAAGCTTTTATACATTGTCATTTATTAATTGTCTTTTAAATTGTCATCTTTAAATTGCACCATCTTGTAGCTTTTTTGGTTTTATTTGTGCCATTTCAAATGGTTTTTATCACTCGTCACATTATTTTTATTTTTGATAGTGATGTAAACTGTTCTCTTATTCTATTGTTTTTAGTAGGAATTTTTATCCTTGATTATTTATGCTATGTTTTTATGTATTTTACCTGCTTTCATTGTGTTTTATTGATTTGTTCAAGCATTTGGCTCTTTTATGTACTGCACTCTGGTTAGCTGCCATGTTATTTTGAAATGGTGCTTTATAAATAAATTGGAATACTATGAGATCAAAATAACTCACAGCTGTGGTAGAAAAATCACTTAACAGTAGGGATGGGTACCTTTGACATTTGAATCAATTCGGTACTAATTGCCGGTACCTAGGCATCAATACCGGTACTTAACGGTACCAATTTTCGATACTTTTGAGTGTTTAATATTTAAATACACTTTTATAATTAAATATATATTTTCTCAATATATAACCATATTTGATAAATATCACAATAAATAACATACAACTGTTTGTATTTTAACATCGTCCTTGTAGTTTTATAAGCTGATAATTAAACTGAAGCAAACATCTTTACTGTGAACTAAATTTACTGTGTATCTTCATTCCTTTTACCGTCCTTTTTCATTTGATTTTTCCTACTGGGAAGTTAGAATCTCCGAGGAGAAAGCGAACGCACCATTAGCTGATAACAATGGTGGCAATGGAAGCTAACATATCAAGCTAACGCTATCTTAAACAGTTTATTTAGCTGCTGGAGCAGATTAAAACGATGATGCCTCACACTTAGATCGTTGTTGCTGGTTTCATCTTCACCCAATCACCTGTCGCATTTAGTAAAGTGAAGCCAAACTTTAGAGCGCATTCATGTTCTTCTAGTCAGAAATTCGGAGTTCCGAGGAGAAAGCGAACGCACCATTAGCGAAACGGAAGCTAACAAATCAAGCTAACGTTATCTTAAACATTTTATTTACCTACCGGAGCAGATTAAGATGAGGATGTCTCACTTAGATCGTTGTCGCTGGTTTCATCATCACTCAGTTACCCATCACATTTAGTGAAGTGGACCCAAGCTTTAGCGTGTGTTCTTTCTACCATGCTGCTCTGTTTACAACTTGCTCGCAGCGACCGACAACATAACACCCTTGCAGCTGTCTAGGCAAGTTTTCGTTATGAAGGACGGGTACCGAAACGAGGCACCGTTTCAAATGACATGAATCGGTGATCAGTCGGTACTATGGAATTCGGTCGGTACCTTAAAAAGTACCGAATTCGGTACCCATCGCTACTTAACAGTCTAAATATTATTGCATTTCTACCTATAATCTAGTTACAGCATACCTACAAATGAAAATCCTTAACACCTTAACAGTGACACTAGAACAGGCACTGATCTGACTGATGTTTTAAGTTTGCTAACTTAGGTCAGACCCAAACCCAGAAGTGCTGAAGCTGGGTGGTAAAGACGCACAGTAAGCTGTAACACCTGAGCGGCCATGACGTCCGTGTTACAGTGGTACTAAAGAAATGATCAGGAACACTAACGTTAACACTGCAACAGTAATGGAAGCAGAGTCATAATGATTAAGTCATTCATCTGTTTTCACGTTAATGAAAATACTAACTACGTTATTCCCATCTCTATAAAATAATCTCTGAGGTTAAACAGGTGAGAAGGCTCCGCCCAGTTTGGAGCTCTCAGGTACTGAGAGAACAACAGGGATCCTAATGAGCTTCTAGCATCAGCATTAACATTTCTGTTGGTTTTGGTTCTCTATACAATCAAGCACGGACCACATAGAGCAGACTAACATACAGATTTATTATTTAGTGTGTCTCACCTTGGCGTCTGCCGTCGGGTCCAACAGGCTGTAGGTTAATGGTGTCAGCCCGTCCTGCGGCTGCGACAGTGACAGAAGCTGTTCTAGCTCTGGGGAGGAGTTCTGAGTGGACCCGTTGGGCAAACAGGATGGAGCGATCTGTTTATAGTGACCCAGCGGTGGCTGTGGAGGTACTGTGGTACCCGTCATACCGTTCAACAGCAAGCTGGACAGGCTGTAATCCACGTGTCCCACCTCCAGGTTGGCTGGGAAGGCCATGAGCTGGTTCTGGAGGTATGACCCGTTTGATGTCAGCTGACTGTGGCAAGCTGACAGGCTCTCCTCATTTCCCTGCATCTGCCACTGGGACTGCAGGTGTGGGTCCTGATCCAGATGTTCACCATTAAGCTGCGAGTGTGTGGGTGGGGGCTGATGAGACGTGGGATGATCCTGGTCCACCCAGTCACTGACAGATAAACCGCCCAGATCGTCGGTACCGACTGCTCCAGGAAGTGAGGCAGACTGGATGTGCTGCTGCATCTGCTGTGACAGCTGGATGATGGGCTGTCTGGTGCTGGAGGGGACCAGGGGCACAGAACCCGGCTGCTGTGAGAGGTTCTGGCCCGGGTCAGGGTTTGATGGATGGCCCGGCTCCTCCGTCTCGCTCTGCAGAGAGTCGTGGACGTAAGAGAGGATTTCGTTGTTGGTGAGCATGTCGCTGAGTGAGGGGACGTGGGTGGGGTCCAGCTCCACCTGGATCATCCGCTCATCCAGCAGCAGAAGCTCCAGATCATCAGCATTCAGGCCCAGATTCTCCAGAGCGCTGAAGAGCTCGCTGTTGGAACACATTTCTTCTTCAGCCAGAGACAGGGAGTCCAGAGTGGACAGAAGAGGGTCAAAACTCAGCGTTTCAGCACTGCAGGTCCCTGCCTCCCTGCTGGACCCGATACTCCAGCTGGTGCTGCTCAGCAGGCCGTCAGGCTCACTAGTCCTGCTGCTGTGGAGGGAAATCTTGGGTTCCACATCCGGATGACAGACGTATACAGATTCATCCTGGCTCATCAGCGCTCCCAGAAGAGAACTTGGGTTCAGCTCATCTGCAGAGCTCCTGTCCGCTTTGCCCTTCTTGGATTTGCTGCCTTTGGCTTTTCCCTGAAAGGAATCTGGGAAGCCGTGCAGCGGGTATCCAGTCTGGTAGAGAAGAGCCTCTCCGGTGGTGAAGGTGAAGGGAAGGTGCATAGATCTTTTCCTCAGGTGTTCCCCTCCCTCCTCCTCCCTGTGAACAGACTATCGATCAGATAAATCAGGTCAAACTCAAACAAGCTGCAGAGGAAGGATGCAGAAACACTCACGCCAAAGGCCTCTGGGTGGCGATGATGTAGTCCGGTTTGCTGTTCTTGTAGACGAGTCGGGCGTTGGCCTGGACCCACTTCCAGCGGTTCTCCTTGGTAAGCAGTCTGAAGACGGTCAGGCCGCTCTCGCCCGTCTTTATCACTGAAACCAGATCAGACGACTCGTTGGAGGCTCTGCTGCTGACATGTGAGCGTGTTTAGTCATGCGTGATGCTCAGAATGAGGCTACATGCTATAAATCCTGATGGATGTGTCTCCAACAGCTCCACTGACCAAACAGGAACATTTGTGTCTGTTCATTAGTTTTAATCTCTCTTCATTTTCACCAATAAAGCAAAAAAGTCAGACATTAATTCTGGAGGATGAAACTTTATCTTTTAGCTCATTATTTTCTTTTGGAATTGGTGCTTTTGAATCTGACTACAGGGTTAAACCTGCAGAGTGTGATTCAAGCCTACCACCCTGATGCTAATGCTAACGCTAACCCTGACATGCTTCTCATAGAGGTTTTGAACAATAACAGTTTGCTTTATGTCCAGTAGGAGTTGTGACACTTTCTTAGCTGAATTTAATGCTCAGTAATCGTGATCAGTGACCATGTTTAGCCAGCGATGTGTGTTAGTTTGACCGAAGTTGCTGCTGCTGCAAAAACACATCACGCATGTGTGTGTGTGTGTGTGTGTGTGTGTGTGTGCATTTAGAGTCTGAGCCATCAGCAGTAACAGCCTCCATTAAGAGAAATCATTTACATCCTTCAGTTCTGATGAGCTAACGGCTAGTCTGAGTGTGTCGCTGTGGTCCTAAAACTCCCCAAACCCTGTTTTGCTGAACTGAGGCTGTGCAGGAAGCTACCTACATGATTGATTGATGTCATACACCATAAAGGGTGCCATAAACTTTTATCGGAATTTTCTGATCTTTTAACAGACTTTCTTCCAAAATATGGTGATTTTAATATACATGTTTGCTGCCCTGACAAACCTCTTGTTGGTGGCTTTTTAGAAATTTTAGATTGTTTTGGTCTCCAGCAACAGGTCAAGTCACCCACCCATTCAGGATCGCACATTTCAGACTTGGTTTTGTCATTTGGGATCTGTATCTCTGATCTGATTGTTGACTCTTCATGTATCTCTGATCATTCTCCTATTATTTTTAATATCTGTGGCTTGACACCTCCATTCACTAGGCAACATAATCAACACCTTGCAAGTTTGCACATACCAACCTCTGTATATTTTATATCTCTTATTTTATTGTTTACTTTATTCATTTGTTAAATATGTATGTACGCACACTCACATGCACACACGTGGAAAAATAAAAAATAAAATGCTTAACACACACATTTAGGAATGTATATACCTTAAATACTATATATATTATTACTTAGATCAGCCATTTTTATATTTTGCTTGTTTTTACGTTATTGTATTTTGCACAACTGTTGCTGTGAAGCTCGCATACAAGAATTTCACTCACATGTACTGTACCAGTGTACCTGCACATGTGACGTGACAATAAAAGCGATTTGATTTGATTTGAATAATTTCCCCTTTCACCACCAATCTATTAGTATCTAGCCTAGCTGCGACTCTATCCACTTCCCAACCTGATTCCACCTGTGTAGAAGTTGAGGAGCTGCTGACCTCTTTCAACTCTACCTGTTAAACTGTTTTAAATGCAGTCGCTCCTCTAAAATCCAGGTATAAAAAAAACTGTGGCAGACCCTTGGCTCAATGAGGAGACTTGTGCCCTAAGACGCCAATGTAGGGTCTGCGAACGCCGGTGGCGGAAGGACAAGCTGCAAATCTCCTACCAATTATTCAAGGATTCTTTGACCCGCTATCAGAAAGCTGTCCGCACAGCTAGAAACAGATATTTTGCAAATATAATCACTAGGCATAAAAATGACCAGAAGAAACTGTACAGTGTCCTCACCTCTGTACTATCCCTTAGAGAATCTCCCAACTCTTCTCCCTCTACAGGGGCTCTTTGCAACGAGTTTCAAAACTTTTTCCTGCATAAAATCCAGGATATTAGATCCGGTTTCTCTTACTCAGGCTGGGTTACCTGTGTGGAACCTCATTGTCCACCCTCATTCTCTTGCTTTGCGCATGTGACACTCTCTTCCCTGGTTGATCTAATCTTGGCTATGAAGCCCTCAGGCTCTCCAGAGGACAGCCTTCCTCCAAGACTGCTGCGCGATGTCCTTCCAGCGGTGGCCCCTGCTGTTTTGGATATTGTCAATTCCAGCTTCTCCTCTGGTGTGTTTCCAGCTGCTTTTAAAAATGCAGTTGTTCAGCCGCTATTGAAGAAACCAGGCCTTGACCAGTCTGGCTGTGCCAGTTATCGCCCAATCTCAAAACTTCCATTCATCTCAAAAGTAGTTGAGAAACTGGCTCTCACGCAGCTTACTTCTCACCTAGATGACAATGGGCTTCTTAACCCATTTCAGTCAGGTTTTAGACGGAATTACAGCACAGAATCTGCACACATTAGGGTACTCAATGACATCTTGATTCTGACTGACTCTGGCTCCCATGTGCTGTTACTCTTACTCGACCTGACTGCAGCATTCGACACTGTAGACCTCACCATCCTACTTCACAGACTTGAATTTTGGGTGGGTGTGACCGGTACTGCCCTCGAATGGTTTAAGTCGTACCTTAATGGTCGGTGTTTTAGTGTTCATGTTGGAGACTGCTCTTCTCCCAGTGTCCCACTTCTATGGGGAGTACCACAGGGCTCCATCCTGGGTCCTCTCCTCTTTTCAATTTACATACTACCACTCGGTAAGATTTTAGCAAGTCTCAGGGTTAACTACCACTTTTATGCAGATGATTGCCAGATCTACCTTCAAATCAACCAACAACACTCATTTTCTATGATGTCAGAATGCCTCTCCCAGGTCAGATCCTGGCTTTCTCAAAACTGCCTACGTTTAAATTACAGCAAATCTGATGCCATACTTTTTAGCCCCACTAACATGATTGGTGCTTTAGATGTCTCAACTCTCCCACTCAATCTCAAATCATGTGCCACTAGCCTAGGTGTGAAACTGGTCTCTGACCTTCCAATGTCTTCACAAGTCAACGCTAATGTCAAGTCCTGCTTTTTCCAACTCCGCCGCATCACTCAGCAGCACATTACTGCAGCAGCACGTCTTGCTCACGTAAACTGCTGCTTGGCCCTTCCCACGAGACGCGAAGCAGCAGGGGAGCAGCTGTCACTGACCGAGCACGAAGTCACATGAGTGACTTCGTCAGTAAACACAACAACAAGCAGGAGAAAACTACAACATGGCTCCAAAAGGTTTGTGTTTTATGTTCTGTCCATTTTATAATCGCCAGTACGGACCTGAAAAACAAAGGAGACTGCTAGCTAGGTGATAACTTCTCACGGGGCCGCGCATTTAGTAACGTTTTTTAAAAGTAAAGCAACCGAAAGGCAGTACGTTCTTTATTCTGAAAATCTCGGGAGCTTCTCTCCATTTCCGCGTCCGATTTCCTGTCTTTCCTTCCCCAAAAATGTCGAACTTGACCCGTTTCAGAGGCGTCGCGCGTAGAAAATAGAACCGACGCGTAAAGGCCGCGACATGCTGCTCCTGAGATGCAGCCGACTCGCGCTGCTGACGGCTCCAGTGGAAAAGGTTCTGTTGACCACAGCGGTTCCTATCAGCAGCTATGACGTGCTGCTGCAGTAACGTGCTGCTGACGGCTCCTGTGGAAAGCTGGGGTTACGCCGGCTCCCAGGTCCTGTTATATGTTTACAAGGCTTTGTACTGCCCATCCCCATTCTATCTGACGGACCTGCTGACCCCATATGTTCCCACCCGTGCCCTTCGGTCAGCAGATCATCTGCTGCTTGTTGTTCCGA
This sequence comes from Nothobranchius furzeri, assembly GCF_043380555.1. Lineage (NCBI taxonomy): Eukaryota > Metazoa > Chordata > Actinopteri > Cyprinodontiformes > Nothobranchiidae > Nothobranchius > Nothobranchius furzeri. Next base: position 83,894,727 of record NC_091743.1, read on the forward strand.
AGGTTCGGTACAAATCACGGGGGGAGCGTGCCTTCTCTTATGCAGCCCCAAAACTCTGGAACTCTCTGCCCCTCCATGTGCGTCTGGCTCCCTCTGTTAGCAGTTTCAAGTCGGCCCTGAAAACGCACTTCTTTAGCATTGCCTTCCCTCTGAGACACTTTTCATGACAATCTAGCACCGGATTTGAGTTTTTAATTCCATGTTTATGATTTAGTTGCTCACTTTTGGCACCTCACACCATCTGGTATTTTATTTTGTTTTATTTGTGCCATTTCAAATGTTTTATTATTCATTGCATTATTTTATTTCTATAGTGCTGTTAACTGTTCTCCTATTTTATTGTTTTTAGTAGGAATTTTTATCTCCGACTATTTATGCTTTGTTCTTATGTATTTTGCCTGTTCTTATTGTGTTTCTTGGTCAAGCATTTGGCTTTTTTATGTACAGCACTTTGGTTAGCTGCCATGCTATTTTGAAATGGTGCTTTATAAATAAATATGGTATGGTATGGTATGGTACATTAATGGTATAATTTTTTACAGTAAGATGCCCAAATTTTTATTTGAGACTCGCCGAACGGCATTGAAATCACAGATAAAAAAGATGTGGGTTCAACTTTCATTTTGGAACAATTTTTCAAGCAAGGGAAGGGAATGATCTGAGCATGCAGGAGGACTGACCCATCATAAACCTTTGTCGGCTGTGCTGAAGAGAAAGGTACAGAACCAAGTTATTTAATTAATTAGCTGCACATTCTCCTGTCCTCTGTCCTCCGGGCCACACACACACACACACACGGGACTGTCTCAGCTGTTATATTCGTTAAGGAGTGTGAGCGTACAGCATGTGCACCTCGTGCATGAGCCTACTATTGAAGCTGCCGTTACGCTTTTGGCCTGAGGGGGCAATCGTGAGCATAAAAATTCAAAAGTCCGAAAAGTCCCTTTAACTATACATGGAACCCATCCTGTGCCCCCCCTCCACAGCTAACTTTGCTGCAAACTTATGCACACCCAGAAAGCATCTTAATGCTTGGTGTTGAACAGAATTACATTCAAATGTTTCTTTGGAACCCCAAACTCCTGCAGCATAAAATAGAACTGGGTCAACTAACGATTCATAAAGTTGTGTACAAATGGAAAAACCAAGATCTGGGCAAGATTACATTTTGCTTAGCAAACCACCAAGAGCTCTTCCTGCAGAATCTGCTGGTAATTTTTTTCCTTCCTGAAACATCATATTCTCATCCAAAGCAAAACCTAAATATTTATAAGATGAGGTAAACTTTAAGGAATCATCACCAAAATAAAAGGTGTAACTACTCTGAGGAACCCTCTTCCTTCTAAAGTGAATCACCTGCGTTTTTTTTATTATTAATAGCAAGGCACCATTTTTTACACCAGAGGTACATAGTATCTATCATTTTCTGCAAATTATCAGGGTTTTCAGCCATCAACACAATATCATCTGCATATGATAAAATACTTAAATTTAAGTTATCTACTGGAATACCCATTTGAATTCGCTTAATTTCCTGGGCCAAATCATTTATATAGAGAGCAAATAAAGAAGGAGAAGGTAGATCCCCCTGTTTCACACCGAAGGGCGTTGCAAACCAGTCCGTTCTCATATTATTAATTTGTACACAAGCAGTTGAATTTCTATACAGTGCTTTTATAGCATCATAGAATTTTCCATCAATACCAAAAGATAGTCATTTAAATAACAATAATTCTCTATTGATACAGTCAAAAGCTTTTTTAAAGTCCACAAAACAGCAATAAGTACTCAATCCCTTATTCAACAATTAGCATGTAAGGAAATGTTTATACATTTTAACCATAAACATTCAAAGTATCTGATCTACTGAGCATTTTTGATAATGATCAGATCTGTCTGCTTATTTAGCTTCCTCCTAATCTGGTTTTGGCTTGTGTTCTGAGGGATTACAGACACGAATACGTTCAGCTCCTACAGTAATCCACATTCATAATATTTTATTTAGATTGCACCAGTTATGCTGTCAAAATATTTTCTTCTGTGGTTTCAGAGGTCAGAACATCTACTTATCTGGGCTTAATGTGCACTCTAACAGAATGTGTGTGTGTGTGTGCGTGTGTGTGTGTGTGTGTGTGTGTGTGTGTGTGTGTGTGTGTGTGTGTGTGTGTGTGTGTTATGGCATAGGAGCCAATGTTTGTAAATCCATGTTGTGTGTTTCTAAACATATACACTCGTATTTCTTGCTTGATTACAAGTGTGTGTGTGTGTGTGTGTGTGTGTGTGTGTGTGTGTGTGTGTGTGTGTGTGTGTGTGTGTGTGTGTGTGTGTGTGTGTGTGTGTGTGGCAGTAGAAGTGTAGGCATTACGATTGCCATGGCGACCAATAACCGGGTCATCTGGGACAACGCTAAGTAGGACACTCACTGAAAGATTTTCTCCATCAGCAGCAGAGCCACGGTGTGTGTGTGTGTGTGTGTGTGTGTGTGTGTGTGTGTGTGTGTGTGTGTTATGGACGCGGTGCTGTGGGATCACTTTAACTCCTGTTATAAACTAAATGTTGTTTTAAAACATGGTTCTGGTTCTGTAAGTCTGCTTTGAATCCATTTGGAGCAGAAATAATCCAAACTAGATCCAATGAGTCAGAAACATTTGAAGCCTGTTATGTAAATGAAAGCATCTGTGTTTGTTTTAAAGAACCTTTTTTTTTATCCCAGAGGAGAGTTTTCATCCCAGTGGCTCTGGGCTGGACCTGTAAGCAGCCAGCCTCAGGTGTGAAGAGACTCTTTCTCAGTGCAGAATGAAAGCAGCTGGGACTTACTCCGTACGTGGTTCTCAGCACAGTGTAGCATGTCGGCTGCATGAATGAACTGGTACCCCGAGCCCCGGACTCTGAGTTCTGCTTCGGTGTAACCCAGAACTATTTTCCCCCTGCACAAGCAGAAGCAACCGTAAATGTCATTACAACCATCACCACAGAGGGGAAATCCGATCAGGGTTACATACTTTGCATCACAGGCCATCGGTGTAAAGTCCAGCTTGTGTTTGGTTCTGAAGATCATGTTCTTGGTCCGGATCTCCAAGATAGCCGGTGGCTGCAGCGGCATGGCAACAGCAAACAGGGCGAGCTGTGGTGGGCTGATGAGAACATCATCGTCGCTCTGTTGTCTGTTCTGACCGTGCAGGAACTTCAGACGGCCCTGGATGCTAAGTGGCTGTAAGAAAGTACCTGACTCATCATCATCATCATCATCATCATCATCATCATCATCATCATCATAATCATCATCACCATTACAGTCATCACCATCATCATCATTAGAGAAAGCACAATCATCACCACAACCATCATAGTCATCACCATCATCATCATCACCCTCATCATAATCATCATCATCATCATCATCATCATCATCATCCTCATCATTATCATCACCACTATCTTCATCCTCACCATTATCACCACCATCATCGGAGAAAGCACCATCATCATCATAGTCATCATCATCATCATCATCACCATTACAGTCATCACCATCATCATTAGAGAAAGCACCATCATCACCACAACCATCACAGTCATCACCATCATCATCATCATCATCATCACCATCACCAACTCCACCACCACCCTCATCATCATCATCATCATCATCATCACCACCACCATCGTCATCATCGTCACATTCGCCATCACCACCAGCACCATCATCATCACCATCAACACCATTATCATTTTCTTCATCATCACCATCATCAACACTACCGCCGCCACCACCATCATCACCACCATCATCACCATCATCATCATCATCACCACCACCATCGTCATCATCGTCACATTCGCCATCACCACCACCATCATCATCAGCAGCAGCAGCACCATCATCATCACCATCAACACAATTATCATTTTCTTCATCATCACCATCATCACCATCATCACCACCATCATCACCATCATCATCATCATCACCACCACCATCGTCATCATCGTCACATTCGCCATCACCACCACCATCATCATCAGCAGCAGCAGCACCATCATCATCACCATCAACACAATTATCATTTTCTTCATCATCACCATCATCAACACTACCGCCGCCACCCATCATCACCAACATCATCACCACCACCATCATCATCATCATCATCATCATCATCATCACCACCATCATCATCATTAGAGAAAGCACCATCATCATCATCATCATCACCATCACAGTCACAGTCATCACCATCATCATCATCATCATCATCACCATAACCATCACAGTCCTCGCCATCAACTACATCATCATCATCGCCCTCATCATGATCATCATCATCATCATCACCACCTCCACCACCACCACCACCATCATCACCATTATCACCACCACCATTGTCATCATCGTCATCGTCATCATCATCATCAGCAGCAGCAGCAGCACCATCATCATCACCATCAACTTCATTATCATCACCATCATCACCAACACCATCATCATCACCACCACCATCGTCATCATCGTCACATTCGCCATCACCACCATCATCATCATCAGCAGCACCAGCACCATCATCATCACCATCAACACCATTATCATTTTCTTCATCATCACCATCATCAACACTACCGCCGCCACCCATCATCACCAACATCATCACCATCATCATCATCATCACCACCACCATCATCAACATCATCATCACATTCGCCATCACCACCATCATCATCATCATCATCATCACCACCACCATCATCAACATCATCATCACATTCGCCATCACCACCATCATCATCATCATCATCATCATCACCACCATCATCATCATTAGAGAAAGCACCATCATCATCATCATCATCATCACCATCACAGTCAAAGTCATCACCATCATCATCATCATCATCATCATCACCATAACCATCACAGTCCTCGCCATCAACTACATCATCATCATCGCCCTCATCATGATCATCATCATCATCATCACCACCTCCACCACCACCACCACCATCATCACCATTATCACCACCACCATTGTCATCATCGTCATCGTCATCATCATCAGCAGCAGCAGCAGCAGCACCATCATCATCACCATCAACTTCATTATCATCACCATCATCACCAACACCATCATCATCATCATCATCATCATCATCAACTTCATTATCATCACCACCACCACCACCATCATCATCATCATCATCATCATCATCAACTTCATTATCATCACCACCACCACCACCATCATCATCATCATCATCATCATCAGCAGCAGCAGCAGCAGCAGCAGCAGCAGCAGCACCATCATCATCACCATCAACTTCATTATCATCACCATCATCACCACCACCATTGTCATCATCATCATCATCAACTTCATTATCATCACCATCATCACCACCACCATCATCATCATCATCATCATCATCATCACCATCGTCATCATCATCATTATCATCATCATCATCATCATCATCATCATCATCATCATCATCACCATCGTCATCATCATCATTATCATCATCATCATCATCATCATCATCATCATCATCACATTCGTCATCACCACCATCATCAGCAGCAGCAGCAGCACCATCATCAACACCATTATCTTTTTCTTCATCATCCCCATCATCACCATCATCATCACCATCATCATCACCATCATCACCATCATCATCATCACCACCAACACCATCATCATCTGCTTCATCATCACCATCACCATCATCAGCAGCAGCACCTTCTCCACCACCACCATCGTCATCATCATTATCATCATCTACCTCGCAGGTGTCAAACTCAGGCCGAATTTGATCCGCGGTCTTTTTTTATTTGGCATGCGAGGACAAATATCAATTATATTAAAACTGGCCCGCCAGCCGATTTGCCCGCAAAGACTACAAATCCCATAGTCCTTTGCGGCGTTAGCCCGAAGCACCCCCTCCTTTCTGTTTACATTAGCATCCACACTACTACTCGGCTTCTACAGCGTCACCTCTCCCTTAGGTGAAGGAGCGGTATCTGAGAATCCTTACAAACTTAGGAACTCATATATGTTGTTGACTTTTTATACCTCTAGACTTGTTGAATCCAGCATGTCTAAATGACAGAAACGTTGCTCTGCAGTGACCTTCTCACCTCCTGGCCTCTCATGTGACCCCCCCCCCCCCCCCCCCCCCCCAACCCTGAGTAATCGACCATTGTGGGTTTAAGGACCTGTAGCTGCGGCATCAGGATTCCAGCCCTGAATAGCAGGAGGGATTATAAAAAACCAAGCCACAGCCGATGCAGACAGGAGCAGAAACTTGGCTTATTGCTCACGCAAACCAACAGGGTCCAGACCTCCATTTGGGTCCAACTGGAGCATCTCAAGAGGCTCTTTGTGCTGACATCACCTCTGCTTTCATGTTAAAAATACTAACGTTCTCCTTCAACGTCTCACAGAAAATGTAAAGATGAATTTCAGAGCTTTTAAAACTTCGATATTTCAGTCGGGTTCTGATGAACTAGATCCAACCTGGAAATCTGAGAAAAAAGTCTGTATTTGTTATTTTTCCTTTCAGTTAAAGAGTTCTCATATTCTTCTCAAACTGTGGAGAATCATGGGAAACGAAGGATTTGTCAGCAGCTCCTGGACACATCAGCCATCACCTGGAGCAGCAGTGGCTCTGACTAACCAAGTTCCTTCTGGTTGGTGGGAGGATTAATGCCTTTTTACCCACGACCCCGAGGTTCCCTTAAGGCGGATTATAGGAGCAAACGTTGGTTTCTGATCTCTGAAGGACTGAGGTGGCACGCCACAAAGCCGGCAGCACAAACAGGCCTTTAAACGCTCTCATGAGGTCTCTAAATGGTTAAAAGGTGAGCTAGGGTCACTTTCTTTACTGATAAAAGCTAAAGTCCTCACCAGGAAGCCAGAGGAATTGTCCAAGAGGCAACGGAAGCGACAGACGAAGGCTCTCTCCAGGAAGGAGGAGTTTTCAGGAGGAAGCTGGTCAGGGTTGTAGCTCACCAGGCAGGAGGAGGCTGATTCTTCAGCTGAGCACACAGGCACACACACACACACACACACACACACACACACACACACACACACACACACACACACACACACACACACACACACACACACGTCAGATTTTTATTACCACAAAAGATGGCCGCCACAGCTAACGAACTTAGCTAACCCAAAAATGGCTCCAAATCAGTCAGATTGACAGATATTAGGCTAAAGTCTGATAATCATTTACAGCCTGGTGCTGATAGATCAGACATCAGATGATGATTTAAAACCCTTCGTTTGCTTTGATTCACATTTATTTAGGTTCCTGGCTGTCAAAACAAGAGGTCTTTATGAAACTGTATCCAGAACAGAGGCGGGCGTTGTGTCCTTGGTGTGTGAGATGTCAGCAGATCAGCCTTCTCTAATTCAACACGACGAGAGAGTAAAGCCACGTGAGCATCTGAGAGCCTGTTGCTGGCTCCTTTTTAACTCAAAAGCTGTTTTTACAGGACCGAAGCGTTTGCAAAACGGGATTTGCCACGGCTCCCTGGGGAGGATAAAGGTCGTTTATAAGATCAGACCGTGGCGGTAATGTGGCGTAATCGTGGCAATTTTATAAAAGATTAGGTGATGGCGGCATAAAGGGGGTATGGGGGCGGTCTCTGCGCTGCCGCAGACTTCCGTTTATCTTGGACATAACTTGCTTTTTATTGCGATTGAAGCCGTGATCACTACGTTTTTGACAACAAGCAGCTCCTAAAGGTGTCTGTCCCCATCAGTCCCTGTGCAGTCCCTGGTGATCTGAGCTTCAGCTCTAACAGAGAGGCTCGTGGAGCGCTGCGGCGCTCCAGTTTGCCATGTCAGCTGATTTTGTTCAAAAAGCAAACCTTATTGCCTGTGTTTACTTTCATTTTCAATAAATCTCCCCACGTCATCATGACATCTGTCTCTGTTGCGCCAAGGCGCATACGACGATATTACTACCAAGCGAGGAGGAACGAATGCCGCAAAATTCGCGCAACGCCATGCCGGCATGGCGCGTTTATAGACATACCATTGCGGTAATATTACGCCGATTTGCCGGCATGGTGTGTCTTGCAAAAAAGGGCTAAAGTGTGTGTGTTTACATTTAGAGCACACCTCTGGAGGATTTGCTCAAAGGTCATCAGTGGTTGCCCTTCCCTGACCTCTAGTTTCTGTTTACCTCTTTGCTCTTCAGAGTGGATTTTTAATGTTGAGGGGAGGGGAGGAGGGGCGGGGTCGCGTCACAGACGAAGCGTGTAAGCCGTGTGGAAGCAGACTAGGTGGGTCTCCAGGATACCGACCTGCAGGATCAGTGGGGGGTTCCAGGCTGAGAGGAGGATTCAGAGCCCAGTGAAGATTCCTTTTGAACTCCTGCTGGTCTTCAGTGTGGATCAGCTCAAACACACTCTGGTGCATCACATCAGTCTGACAGGAAAAAAACATCAGCATCAGCTGATTTCAAGCTCAGACGTTTAAATCTTTTGCTTAAAAACCTTTAAAGAGCAACTTGACTTGTGTTTTTTTAACACATGTATGGCCTCTAGTATAAATTATTTCCTTGTGGGGAAAAAACTGCTTCAGGATGTATGTGAGCTACAAGAGCTGAGCTTCAGATGACAGGATTTGGAGTCTTATTTTCTCACATCTCTTCTCTGATTGGCTAACAGAAACGCGACTCTACCACTGACTCTGTTTACTTTGCAACGTTGATGTTTTATCCCCATAAGTAACACAAGTCTGGAAGAGTTCTGCTGTGTGGTGGAGTTGCTAATGCTGTCAGTTAGCTTCTGCTAGTCGGGACGCTCTCTGCTGTTTCCTGGACGTTGGACCAACAACAGCCGTTCCCGTCGCGAGTCTTGGGTGAGTCCATGAATGTTAGGTGACGGTGTGACTTTCAGATCCTATCGTATCAGAAGCTAGCAGAAGCTAAAACGTGGCCTTTAAACTCACAGAAACAGACTTTACACCATTTCTGGATTAAAGTTGATCCTTATAAAGCATAAAAGAAAATAAACTCTCACTGGAGATTAAAATCCGATTTCAGAACTAAGAGGGTTGCTTTTAAAGTGAAAGTCCCATAGTCATCATCACACACTGGTGAAACGACATCTCCACATTTGACCCATCCCCGTAGGGAGCGGTGAGCTGCAGCTGTGGAACTACATGGTGGTTTAACCCTCAATCCAACCCCTCAAAGGGATATTCCACCCATTCACTTCCTTTTGGTTCTTTACAAAACATGGATGGCACTGCCGTTTTTCAGCCGCCAGTGGCTCTTTCGACTGCTGAGTTATATCCATGTACCATTTATCACTTTTGCACACAAAATGCTAGTACCGGCTATTCACTACTTCCATTGTTTATGCTAAGCTAAAGCAGACGGACTGCTGCCAGACCCGGAGAATTACTGAAATGTTTACAAAATGCTTTTTTCTCACTTATCTAACTCTGGGGAATATGGAAATAGACAAAATTTTACTTAGGGGTGGAATATCCCTTTAAAGCTGAGTGTCAAGCAGGGAGGCATTGGGTCCCATTTTTAAAGTCTTTGGTATGATCCAACCGTGATTTGAACCTCGATCTCCCAGTCCCAGGGCACACTCTACCACTAGACCACTGAGGAGGTGATAATTTAATAGATAAATTATAAAACAGAATTTTAAACAGATCAAACTCTGTTGTACAAAATAAATTAAACATCATTCTGTGGAAACAGACGGTAAAAATCTTCTGTTTTGAGCTGAAAGTTCTATTAAACCAGATTTCTGTACGTTTTATGGTCAGTTAGAGAAAGTACAGAAATACCGGACCTGTTCTAATCAAAGTGCTGGCGGACTCTCCCCTGGTCCAGAGGGTGGACAGGACTCTAACGGGTCAGGGGGGAAGGACATCTGAACATCTTATCTGTGTTTGCAGGTTGTTTCAGTCGAGGAGTTCCTTGAAGTGAAGCCAAACCAGTTTTGGATTCAAATTTCTGAATTGAAGCCAGAGACCCGCTGAGACTCAGAACCAGACTGACCCAGCTTTGGATGTGAGTAGAACCGCCCTCCCAGTGGGGAGGAGTCAGACTTGGGTCAACACGAGAGATTTAGACCGGCTCAAGTGTTAAAAGAAGTGCTCTCCAAACATTTCTGCCAGTCTGTGTCTGAGCTCCCGGGTTCTGGATTGAGTGTTTTGCTCTGATAATCTAATTCAGTCTTCATCTGATTAAAAAAATCAATTCAACATATTTTTTTGTGTTTGGGCTCATCAGAACCACCTAAAGTAACTTCAGATTCTGTGTGTACCATGAGAGGTTTGCAGCTATGTTAAATGTTGGTGTTTGCTTGGTAAACATGAGACGACGAGCCTCAGGTGGACAGGGAAATGAGGGAGGAAGGTGAAGATCACACCTCTATTCAGCACAGGAAGCAAAGTGTGTGTGTGTGTGTGTGTGTGTGTGTGTGTGTGTGTGTGTGTGTGTGTGTGTGTGTGTGTGTGTGTGTGTGTGTGTGTGTGAGTGTGTGTGTGTGTGTGTGTGTGTGTGTGTGTGTGTGTGTGTCTGTGTGTGTGTGTGTGTGTGTGTGTGTGTGTGTGTGTGTGTGTGTGTGTGTGTGTGTGTGTCACGCCAAGACTCAGGCTAAATTCATGAGCCTCCTCTAAAATGAGATTAGAGCGCTCTGTTGTGCTGCTAAGTGGATTAAAGCTCCATAAGTGCTTTTTGTTCCAACCCCCCCATCAGATGAAGATGATGCCATCACTGGCTGTGAACTCAGTCTGTAAAACTCAAGCTGCAGACCTGATGGAAGCCCAGGAAGTCCTGTATGGTGTGGGAGCAGAAGAAGATGGTTCCTTCAGCCGTCACCACCAAGACGAAGCCGTTCAGGGCCTGCAGACACGAAACACAAATAACAGAGGAGAAGATGAAGAAGATCGGACCACCAACGATAACGTGTAACAACGTCAGAAATAGATCCAGTAAGGTGTTTGGTTTTTATCGTGCAGGAGGGATCAGACTAATCCGTCTGACTCAACCTGTTTTGTTTTTGGCTCAAATCAAATTCCAGCAGGAACTGAAGATTTTAGTGAGAAGAAAAGAGGCAGCAGAGGATGAAGCTAAAATAACTGGGATGAGAGCATCCTCCATGCAGAGGGAAGGTGACAAGAGGACATCAGAGTGAAGATGTGGAGGAAGGAGGTCACACATGGATGAGTAACACCTCCATGGAGCTCTTCCTGAAGCCCCGGGGGTCTCTGAAGAGGACACGATCAGACGTGTGCACTAACACAGACTTCCCTTTTCCTTTAAAAGTATTTAGTGAAATTCCTGAACATTACAAAGCCGAGAACCAAATCATCTACTCTGGTTTTAATTGATGATTTATTTAAACGTCGTGATAGAAAACCCTCATCTATGGTTACGAGATTTGGGCGGGGACCGAAAGAACAAGCGGCCAAAATAAGTTTTCTCCACAGGGTCGCTTAGAGATAGGGTGAGAATCCCATTCATCCGGGAGGGGCTCAGAGTAGACCCGCTGCTCCTCCTCAGTAGCTACATTTACATGGGCACAAATAATAGGAATGAATGCCCTATCAGGTCAAAAAATCCTCAAATAAACACGGAATATTCCGATCCGATACAGCTCCATCGGAAGGACATTTCCTTCCGATTGAGAGAGGAGGTTTTGTCCGATTATTATTCCGATTGACGTCCATGTACACATCCATTCGGAATGTTGGGGTAAAACAGTGCCCATGTGTGCAAATTTAACGTGACGTCTTTCTGCCGTTGCAGACGCTCAGGACAAGTCGATAACATGGCGGGAGGTAACAGAAGTGGTCCGTCTACTGGAAACTCTACGGGAGCTCAAGATTATTGAACGTCTCGATGCGCATCTAAAGTTGCAGGAAGCTGGAATTCACTGAAGTATCGACCAAATTAAAAAACGCTGGAAAGGTAAATCAACGGACAAAGTTAGAGAATAGGAACATAAAATGCGTGTGGACAAGATGTCGTTTACAAAAAATTTTTCCCCGGGAAAAACAACTCTGAGCACGCTCGACCTATTTCATCTGATTGAATGCTCGGTGTATGTATACTCATGGACGTAATTTTTATTTTAGAAGTGGGGGGGACACGGGGGGTAGATGGGGGGAATTATCTTTACAGTATGCTCTAATGGGAAACAGGCTTCAACACAAATGGTTGTTTTCTGCATGGTCCTAGAGCTCAACCAGTGTCAATTTAATATAGCGTGATATTGGTTTTGGATGGTAAAAAGTGCAGGGGTCAAAACTTGATTTTGGAAAAAGTGGGGGGGACATGTCCCCCCTGTCCCCCCCCAAAATTACGTCCATGTGTATACTCACAGCATGATCGGATCCTTTCAGTTAGTGTCCATATGAACAGAGATTTGGGATTTCCAATCAACTTGAATCAGAAAGGGGAAATTTGGCGCACGTAAACGTAGCTACTGAGAGGAGCCAGTTGAGGTGGCTCAGGCATCTATTTAGGATGCCTCCTGGATGCCTCCCTGGTGAGGTTTTCTGGGCATGTCCAATCAGGAGGAGACCTAAAGAAAGACCCAGGACACGCTGGAGAGAAAATGTCTCTCGGCTGGCCTGGGAACACCTTAGGATTCCCCCGGAGGAGCTGGCCCAGGTGGCTAGGGAGAGGGAAGCCTAGGCTTCTCTCTTCAGGCCGCTGCCCCCGCCACCCGGCCGCGGATAAGCACATAAGAATAGATGGATGGATTGACTGAAAGCCAAATAAAACATCATATTTATATCTTTCAGGTTTGCTTCTGTTGTTTCCTTTCATCCATCAGACCACAGCCTGCAGATGCTCTACTCAGAGGTCCTGAAGGTTTGTTTACTGAGCTTCTCACCAACCTGCAACAGCAGCTCTCCCTCAGGAACCCGACCTTCTCCTGAAGTCCGGCTGCCGTCGTTCTGCTCGCTGCTCTTCTTCACATCGTTCACAGGCTGACTGTTCAATGCCACTACAACAATGCAGAGAGGAGACTAGTCACAGAAAAGTAAAACCTCTTCTGTCAGGAACATTACACATTGTCTACAATGGATCATCAGGAACATTTTAGCAAAAAGGAGGCGGCACAAATAAAGGCTCCACTAAAAAAGTGATTTAATCTCTGAATATGTAATTAAAGAGGTTTTTTCTGGACCAACATGAATCAACTGAAGGTGTGCTTTTATTTGAAAGGGCCTCTTAAAGGGTGAGTCACATCCTGATAGAAAATTGTTCCTAAAGGAGGTGTCGCTTGTAGGGATGAGTGAGTACACCACTATTTGTATCTGTATCTGTTCAACAATCTAAATTATCTGTATCTGTACTCGGAGTAGGCGTGGTCTAACCCGGAGGTGGGTGTGGTTTACATCAATAGTTTAAGTCTGACATTGATATGGATTGATCAGAAGTTGCTATGTGTATTGTTTATTTAAAAACTATTTACAGAGCAGCCTCAGAACTGAGATTAAATATTTTTGATCACAATAGTAAAGAAACTGTTACAGAACAAGTTTTTCAATAAAATCAGAACATTAATATTTCAGTGTATGGATTATTGCATACAAAGAAATTTGAATTGAATTTGAATTTGAATTGAGTTTATTCAGTCAAAACATAATAATATAATCAATAACACATTACATTTAATTACATTTAGAGTGACTAAAAAGGCTCAGGCCGAAGAAACATGCTTATATTTATGCCTGACCTTTTTAACAAATTAAACAAATTAATCTACCCCTTTAACACAAATCTGTACAATTTAAGCAAAATAGAAAATAAGAAGAGAAATATACACTATTTAGTCAAATAAGTTCACAATACTCTTACATTTACAGCACAACTTATAAACTCTTGTAACCATAAAAAATTATCTTCAAAACCATCCTTTTAAACAACAAAAATGTACCACAAGTTCTTACCTTTACACTGGGATTATTCCATAGTTTAACCCCACCACAGATATACATTTCATTTAACTTCTTTTTTTTTTTTTTGCCAAAGGAACAATAAATGTATTAATATCTCTAAAGTCATACTTAGTTTCTACACAAGAAAAAAAAAACGTTTGTATACTTTGCAGAAGTAACTTTAATTTAGCTTTATACATTATTTGCATTATATTATAGTAAACAAAATCATTAAATTTCATAACATGTAATTTTAAAAACAATGGATGTGTATGTGCCAAATAATCCGCCTTATTAATAATACGTATTGCACGTTTTTGTAAGAGAACTATTGCACTAACTAACGTTTGATTGGTCAGTCAACAGACTTCCACACGGTATGAAATGTGAGGTAGTATGAGTGAACAATAAATGATATGAAATGCTGCATAATTCAACTTATGTCTTGATTTGTACAGTATTGCTATAATCTTAGAAAGTTTTCCTTTAATGTAATAAACATGCTGTCTCAATTTTATTTTATGATCAATAACCACGCCCAAAAATTTAATTTCTGTCACCCTTTCAATTTCAACATTCCATATTTTTAAGTTAATTTCCCTGTCAAGTTCCTTTTGATACCAAATATCATAAATTTAGTCTTTTTTAAATTGAGTGACAGTTTATTAATATCAAACCAAGAAAGGGGGGGGGGGGGGGCAACCGGAGCAGAGCGGAGGCAGTGACCGACGCAGCACGAGCCATTTTCAGCTCTGTCTTGTCAAATGCACCATGTACGTTACGACAAAAGTAACTTTTAATATTAAACCGAAAAAGAGGCGAGCTGAAGAAAACCTAGGGAGCACTGAAGAAAGGTGAGCAACAGTGAAGCAAGCACAGAGAGATCCGTTACTGTCTGTGTGTGTGTGGATGGATGGGCCAGACTGAGCTCCCGGCTGTAGAGTTTTGTGTGTAGGGAGGGGCGGGCAATGTATGTGACTGGCCAATCACAGAGCGTGAAGACAGTCAGTTACCCAATGAGGATTTCCCTTCAGCACGATTACATATATTTACGAGTTTTACTCGTTTCATGCTCGTATTCTTCAAAAATGCTTTATCCGTACCGGATACTCGTCTGAAACAAGTATCCGGCTCATCCCTAGTCGCCTGGCGGACAGAGAGAGCAGCACTGAGGCAGTGATTGGCATCACTATTGTGTTCATATTGTGTTTATGTGTTTCAGATACTTTTTAACACTACATACTACACACATGTACTACATACATTTCCCTTTCATTCTCCACCTCTTCATGTGCTCGTCATTTTCTTCCACGAATAAAGAGCTTGCTGTGTATCTTTGTTCTCCTTCAGTCATGGGTGAATAAACATTAATTATGGCCTTTTTCTGCTAGATGTTTTTCAATATGTTCCATGTCTGCTGTTAAATATCTTGGGCTCCCTTTATTGTTTGAGGGACAATGGCAGTGCTGTCGACAAAGTTAAAGGAAGCGGCGTCCTGACCAATCACAAGTTTGCAGTCTCTGTCACTTTATATAGGGCGCCTAAGTCTCTTCCCTTTCCGGTCGGCTCAGGGGTCCCCGGAAGAACAAAAAAACAAATAAGAGTCAACTAGGCTAAATGAGCTATTTTCTAATCCACTTAGCCTTAGACCCTGGATCGCACACATGTTGTACTGCAATTTAAATGGCATCTAATGATGGGTGTTAACACGCCAATCACATACTTTGAGATTTATCAGCTTTTAAAAGTTCGTTATTAGCATGACCACAACTTAGACATTGGCACAGAGATACGTCATCAGGAACCGCCAAGGCTTGTTCCAATGTTCGTGTTCTACTGAGGTGTGTGTTCTCTGTTTGTTAGCCATTTAGCTAGCTGAGCAAGGACACACGGAAGGTGTCTTGTAGCCTAGCCTTGGTCAAAAATTTCCCAAAATACAGCGCAGTATTTTTAAAAGGATGGCCGACCCGAAGCTGGCACCTACTTCAAAGGCAAATTTCAAGCTGAAAGGTAAGTCAACTAATTGTAGCTATCGGGCTGATATCTGAAATGTTTTTTTTAGATCCAAAGAAGTTATCTATGGTTGGTTATTTACTTAGTAGTTGCAGCTTCAGTGGCTAGCGGGTAGTAACTCCATTTTTGGTTCTTTTTTAAACACAGATTAGGTTTCTCTTTACCTTGCTGACAGTTTCGTTTGTGGCTGCAAACATCTTCAGAGCTGACGCTGATGGTGGCGTCACTTCCTACACCGGGTAGTAGGCTTTAGGGTAGTAACTCGCTTATATATTTAACTTAACAAATATATACACAATTTAAAAAGTAAAAGGCTCATTATATTTATATTGAAACTTATACGTATAAAATATAATGTTATTTTGTATGTCACGTGATGTTACGTGACCGCCGCGGAAGCCGTGGCAAACATCATGCAAGTCTGTTCAATTTAACCGTTTTCTTTGACCAAGGAAGGACAGCATCCTCGTGGCGCCTGGCCTTGCAAGACATCACCTGTCGAGGCCAGGCGCCTTGACATTGAGAAACACCCTTAGACCCACTCCCATGTAATCTAGAACAGACTTTTATGATTATATGTTATGAAGCCACCAATACTGTTCAACTACTGGGCATCACTTAATTAATTTTCAACAACATTTTGAAGGATATTTCCAGAGATTAATGGTAAAAATCACACGTTGTCTCTTTAATCTTGTATATTTGTGTCTTTAATTATGTAAAATTTTACTTCCTGTAAATTCATTATTGTATAACATTAAATAATTAAATGTTTTCTATGAAAACATATAAAATGAATCATTGTGAGCTTGTTTTCTGTTTTGTTAATAAATAAGCAGATTTCTTTATAGTTTAGAAACCTGGATTTCTCCGAGTGACTCGAGTGCATTGGTGGAACTGGTTCCTGGTTCATGTTTCGGAACTGCACTGCTCTGGATGATTGCCTGTTTGAGTAGCTCTGTTGACTATACTTAAGTTTTGCCTTTTTTTGGACATTTTTCTTCTAGTTTCTCAAGAAAAACGGTATTTTTTTTTTTGATATTTTACTTTTCTGTTTCTGGTGCTGTGCAGCTTAGAAGATTTTTACTGCTATTTTATCACTTTTAGAGCATTTGTTAAGATCCGTAACCATGGCAACAAGCTGGTTTACAATCGGGAGCAGCTGATTAACATTGGAAAGGCTGATATAATACTTCAACTGAAGCCACAAATCCCAAATGAGCTAAAACGCAAGAAGCGTGGGTGCAGAGCGGGGGCAAAACGGAGACAGAGAAAGAGGAAATTCAAACCATCTCTTCCATCGATCATAATGGGCAATGTGAGATCATTGGCCAACAAGATGGATGAACCCCAAGCCCTTTCAAGGACTCAGCCAGAGTATTGGCAGTGCAGTGTTACGCGTTTCACTGAGACGTGGCTGAAGGACCATATCCCCTATTCCAGCGTCTCTCTGCCGGGATTCCTGACTGTACGAGCAGGCAGAGATCTGAAGAGGAGTGGGAAAAGAAAAGGAGGTGGAGTGGCAGTGCATGTCAACAACAGATGGTGCCATCCAGGTCATGTTTCAGTGAAATGTCGTCTCTGCAGCCCAGATGTTGAACTCTTGGCAGTAAGTTGTGGCCCATATTTTTGCCAAGAGAGTTCACCAGTGTTGTCTAGGCAACTGTTTATATTCTACCTTCAGCCATTGCTGAAAGTGCATGTGATGCCATCAGTTTTGTTGTCGCTAAGCTACAAACCTAGCACCCCAATGCATTTGTGGCTATATCTGGTGATTTTAGTCATGCCTCGCTCTCTGCTACACTTCCAACATTTCAACAGTTTGTCAGCTGCTCCACCAGAGAAAACAAGACATTGGATTTGTGTTATGCAAATGTAAACAAGACCTCCTCTGGGACAATCAGATCACAATCTTGTTTTTCTCTGCTCAGAATACAAACCACTTGTTCAGAGGCAACCAGTGACAAGAAGAACTGTGAGAAAATGGTCACAGGATGATGAAGAAGCCCTGCAGGGTTGCTTTGCGACCACAGATTGGATTACTCTTTGCCAAGGATATGAAGAGGACATCAATGCTATGACTGGATGTGTCACTGACTATATAAACTTCTGTGTGGACAACATCATACCCACCAGAACAGTGAGATGCTTCGCTAATAACAAACCCTGGATCACCAGTGAACTGAAAAATCTGCTAAATGAGAAAAAAAAGAGCCTTCAAGGAGGGAGACAGGGAATTATTGAGGAGTATACAGAAGCAACTGAAGATCAAGATCAGAGACAGCAAGGAGGCATACAGGAAGAAGCTGGAGAACAAACTACAGAGGAAAATATCAGAGATGTCTTGTCAGGGATGAAGAAGATCACAGGCTTCAAGCAGAGGAAGCATTGCACAGATGGCAGCCTGAACACAGCCAATGAACTGAACAAGTTCTTCAATAGGTTCAGTTCAGGAACAAACCCAGCATCCTCCTCACCTGTCCCCAGCCAATCAGACATCCCATCTTCCTCTGATCCAACATTTTCCTGTCACACGCCAGCTCTTTTGTCCTCTAACACAGTTATGGACTCTTCTGGTTCTATAAATCTGTCTTCAACCAAGTCAGAAGATGCTGCTGCCCCATTTACCTCCCCCTCCCACCTATCTGTCCCTAGAAGTCAGGTGAAGAGGCAGCTGGAGACTGAACAGGAACAAGGCTGCCGGTCCAGATGGTGTCAGCTCCAGGGTACTGAAGGCATGTGCAGAGCAGCTCTGTGGGATTCTGCAGCACCTCTTCAACCTCAACCTGGCCTAGGAGAAGGTTCTAGTCCTGTGGAAGACATCCTGCCTTGTTTCAGTTCCAAAGAAAACTCGCCCATCAGTCAATGATAACTACAGACCGGTTGCCCTGACATCCCACATCATGAAGGTCCTGGAGAGACTCCTGTTGGTCCACCTGAATAAGCAAACTAGAACATATCAGGACCCGCTGCAGTTTGCTTATCGCCATGGAGTTGGAGTTGAAGATGCCATCATCCAGCTGCTTCAACCAACCCACTGTCATCTGGACAAAGCAGGCAGCACTGTGAGGGTCATGTTCTTTGATTTCTCCAGTGCATTTAACACAATCCAGCCTGGTGTACTTTGCCAGAAACTCCAGAAGACACAGGTGGGGGCCTCAACTATTGTGTGGATTAAAGACCACCTGACAAACAGACCACAGTTTGTGAAGCTGAAGAACTGCACATCAAACCAGGTGATCAGTAACATTGGAGCACCACAGGGGACTGTACTCTCACCATTGCTTTTCACCCTGTACACCTCAGACTTCCAGTACAAATCAGAGACCTGTCATCTACAGAAATACTCAGATGACTCTGCAGTTGTTGGGTGTATCAGAGAAGGACAGGAAGCTGAGTACAGAGAGCTGGTGGAGCGCTTTGTGGCATGGTGTGGAAACAATCATCTGGCCTTGAACATGAACAAAACAAAGGAGATGATTTTAGACTTCAGAAGAAACAGGGTGGTCAAACACTGTTTCCATCATGGGAGAAGAAGTGGAGGTGGTTGAGGAATACAAATACCTTGGAGTTCACCTGGAAAACAGACTGGACTGGAGAAAGAACAGCGAAGCTGTTAACAAGAAGGGGCACAGCAGACTGCACTTCTTGAGGATGCTTAGGTCCTTCAATGTCTGTAGCAAGATGCTGCAGATCTTCTACAAGTCTGCTGTTGAGAGTGTAATCTCTTCAGCCACCGTCTGTTGGGGTAGCAGCATCAGAAGCAGGGACCTGAAAAGGCTCAACAGCCTAATAAAAAAGGCTGGTTCTGTTCTGGGGACGACTGGGGAACCACTGGAGGAGATAATGCAAAGAAGGATTCTCCAGAGAATCAAGAAAATTATGGACAACCCTGAGCATTCTCTTCACAAGACTGTCCGACAACAGAAGAGTGTCTTCAGTCAAGAGGCTTCTTCTGTTTCGCTGCAACACTGACCGCTACTGGAGATCCTTCCTGCCAACAGCCATTGTAATATACAATAACTCTTTGATGACTTGATAATAATTATTATTATGAGCTACTACAGCAATCAATTTCCCTCTGGGATTAATAAAGTATTTTTGAATGGAATTGAATTGAATTGGCTGCAACTGTTTTAATGTTCCAAGAACACCAGGCCGAGGTGGAGGTCTGGTTGTCGTTTACAAATTTCACTTTAGTTGTAGGCAGCTCACTCCCTCTGTGATACCTGCCTCTTTTGAACTTGTTGAAGTTGGCTCATCTCCTCGGTTACTGGTGGGTGTGATATATCGCCCACCGAAGTACGATTCCGAATTTCTGAAGGATTTTTCCGATTTTGTGGTGGACAGCTTGCAGAAATATGATCATGTTCTGCTTCTTGGTGACTTTAATAAACATGTTTGTTGTCCTGATAACCCACTTGCCAGAAACCTTTTGAACTTGCTGTGCTCTTTTAATCTGACACAATGGGTCAGGGGTCCAACTCATCATGTTAAAGGGCACATGCTGGATTTGGGTTTTTCTTTTGGTTTCTCTGCCATTAATGTTGAGATCATCCCCTCTACATCTTCAGACCGCTCACCAGTTTTTTGTGATTTTATTTTACCTTCTCCCCTGTTGTGAGGGATATTCAGTCTAGAAGATGCTGTGTTTTAAATGCAGAAAGGGTTTCTGAGTTTGCTGAACTTTTAACTTTAGAAGGGAAGAAGCTGATCTTGATGTCTCTCAACACTGAGGAGTTTTCTCGTCAGTTTCACTGTATGCAGGAACATTTTTGATATCGTTGCCCCTTCTAAGGTCAGGAAGCCTAGACTAGGAAGGGAGCCCTGACTCTCTGATGCTACTCGAGTGTGCAGGCGGGACTGTAGTTCTGCAGAAAGGCAGTGGAAGAAAGATGGTCTGCAGATCTCTTGTGACATTTTCCAGGTGTCTTTGGCTGCATACCAGGATGCTGTGAGGAAATCTAGGACAGCATATTTTGCTGACATCATTTCTGCTTACTCACATGACCCTAAACTCCTCTTCAGCACTCTAAATTCTGTATTGGAATTTCAAGACCTTGATTTAACCCCTTCCATGGCTGGTGACTCTAATGATTTTCACAAGTTCTTTGTTGAGAAAATATCTATGATTAGATCATCAATGTTTGGCTCTGTTTCTGAGTTTGTGTAACCGGTAGGGCAGAACGATTAATTGCTTATGCAGATGTGACAAAAGGAGATTTTCTAATCGCAAAGGCTGCAATTTGACTGGCAGTGAGTGGTTAGCGCAATGCTAATATACATTGAAAAACCCATAGGGATGCTAATGCTAATATTGCTGATTACATTGTTACAAATTACGAATTAGGAACGTGCCAAATTATTACATTTGGAGTCTAACAAAAAGTAAAAACTGTTATTAATCAAATATTACAGATATTTTAGTAAAGCTAGAAAACTGTAAGAGACTTTAACCCCACTGGCTAGCAGCTATGAACGAAATTGAACTACCGAAGCTCTGCATGGGCAAAACGTCAAAAACTCTCAAATCAAAATACTTCAATAAAATGGGACACACTTCCTGCAAATCAATTTTCACAATTGATGATAATACCCATGGTCCTTCAATGGATGTGCTCCTGGCTGCAAAGCATTGCACCTTAAAATACAAATTTTTCTTTTTACTTGTGAGTGTTTATGTAGACAAATAAACTTGTTGATATGATATGTAGATAAATATGTACATACATAAACTTGTTTATATTCAGTACAAGTTACATAGATTTTTTTTTTTTACTTTTTGCTTCTGTTAGTTGAAAAATGAGAAAAGCCCCTTGAGAAAATAATCGTGAATTAAATCGCAATTGCAATATTGAAGGAAAAAAATCGCAATTAGATTATTTTCCTAAATCGTTCAGCCCTAGTCACCGGCCATGCCTCGTGCCACATTAGCCTCTTTTGACCCAGTCTCTTTAGCTGAGTTGGAAAGGCTAGTCTTCTATCCAAAGCTGGCTGGCTTTCCTTTTGATGCACTGCTGCCTCGTGTCTGTAAGGAAGCCTTCTCCTCACTGGGCCCATTTATACTAACCATTATAAATGGCAGCCTGTGTTCATGTTCAGTTCTGACTTCTATAAAAGATGCGGCAATACAGCCAATATTAAAGATGTCAGGCTCTGGTATGTCTGTTTTGGAAAATTAAAGGCCCATCTCTAAACTTCCTTAGACCCTAAGTTACTGGAAAAGGTTGTCTGTCCGTAGTTGGTGTCTTTTTAAGACGGTTCGGAGATGTTCAGATCTGGATTTAGGGCTGGACAAAGCATGGAGTCTGCACTGTTAATGGTGTTAAATGATATCTTAGTAGCTATGGATCAGGGTGCAGCTGAGGTGCTGTTGTTATTGGACCTAACAGCAGCCTTTGACACTGTCGACCATGAAATTCTGCTGGATCGCCTGGAGCGATTGGTGGGGATCACAGGGTTGGCTCTTGAATGGCTGCGGTCATACCTCTTGGGTAGGAGGTTTTGGGTCATGGTGGGCGATGGTGTGTCACCTTGGGGAGACTTGCGGTGGGGGGTACCACAGGGTTCTGTCCTGGGGCCCTCCTCTTTGCTCTTTATTAATGTCTCTTGGGGGCTCTCCTGCACAGTCATGGTGTTGAGTTTCTTCTGTATGCAGATGACTGCCGGATTTATTTTCCTTTGTTTCCAGGGGAAAGGGGTTCCATTTCTAATCTTCTGGCTTGTTTGGATGATGTTAAGTCCTGGCTCACAGCTGATTACCTCCATGTGAATGAGAGCAAAACAGAGCTTATTACATTCCTCCCACCTAGTAAGGTGGGTGAAAGT
Organism: Nothobranchius furzeri; assembly: GCF_043380555.1. Classification (NCBI taxonomy): domain Eukaryota; kingdom Metazoa; phylum Chordata; class Actinopteri; order Cyprinodontiformes; family Nothobranchiidae; genus Nothobranchius; species Nothobranchius furzeri. The sequence goes on from NC_091743.1 coordinate 83,917,508, forward strand.
TCTGCTCCCAATTTAGATGTTCTCTCTCCCTACCAGAAGTCAGTTGTCACCAGCGTGGGATTGAGGCTGGATGTAGAACTCATATCAGAAGCTCACATCAACATGGTTGTACGAGCCTGCTTCTTCAACCTGCGATGGCCAACCAAAATCAAGCGCACTGTCTCAAGCGCATATGGAGTCTGTGCTCCAGGCATTTGTTTTATCCAGGCTCGATTATTGTAATGCTTTATATGTTGGGTTTATACTGGCAGCACTGAGACGTCTACAGTTGGTTTAGAGCTCTGTAGCCAGATTTCTGACAGGGAAGAGGAAGTGGGCACACATCACTCCTGTGCTGACCTCATTACACTGTCTCCCTGTAGGTTTTCAGGCAAAGTTTAAAGTTCTGTGCTATGTCTTCCAGTCTCTTTATGGTGGTGTTCCACCATACTTGGCAGCACTAATAAAAAGACATACCTCATCACGAACTCGGCTGACTTGGAGCTACTGACTGTCCCACAGACTCGATACAGGTCTAAAGGTGGTCGGGCTTTCTCGGTCTTGGCTCCTTCTCTCTGGAATGAGCTTCCACTCGATATTAAACTGTCACCATCACTGCAGGTCTCCAAGAGTCGTTTGAAGACTCAATTTTATTGTTTGACTTTTATGTGACTTGGTTTTGTGCTTTAACCTTCTGGAGGCAGGTGTTGCAGATTTGCAACGTTAAAACCTACCTACCTGGTTAATCCACATACGTGTTTCATGAGCATTTTTTAACTCAGAAGTACCCCTGAAGGACTTAGTTGTTCGTCCTTTTATCAAAATTTATTTAGAGCCTGAGAAGGTTAATGCTCCTTTTACATTTGTCTGCATGTTGCTTTTATCTCCTTTTTATTGCTCTTCATGTTTTTAGTGTATCTTATGTTCAGCGCTCTGCAGGCTCCCATAAAGCCAGTGGAAGGCGCTTTGTAAATAAAATAAATAAAGATTGAAATAATGAATGTGACGGTTATTTGGATGCCTGTTGTTTGCTTTCTGTCTCTTCTGATGAACAGTGGATGAAAGTAAGTATGAGTAACATCGTTTTCCCTGAAGGGGTATCTCTGTGACCTTTGACCCCAGAGATACCAACACAAAGAGCGGCGGCGGCGTGCCGTTGACCGTGAGGAAACAGTCTGGAGGAAACAAAGAGCTTTTCTGAGACGTTAATGGAACAGGAAGTCTCTGACTAAACCCAGGTTCTTCAGATCCTGACCCAGATTCACCGCATCCATCCTTCTGGAGAGGTTTTGGCAAAAACAAACATGGACACAGATCCTGGATAAAGTCACACTCTTTTATTTATGTGTGCTTTTCTAATAAACAAACGAAAAACTACATAAGAAAAACGTTTTTCTCTTTTTCACATAGTTAGTCATTCCTGGTGGATTTATTCAGGAGAATGTCAACAGACTTAATCGTGTCAATAATTACTAATGAAAACAGATTGGTGGTAATTTATGAGCTGATTTATTTGAGCTGCAGCCAAACTTGTATTTTGTCTTGGCTGAGCCTCTCAAACAAAAAACAGAACATAAAATCCATCTTGACCATCAATAATTCAGAGCCAGCAGGGATGGAACGGGAGTTTAACGCTCTGACGTCAGAAGCTGTCGGGGTGGGGGGCAGCGTTGCCTGAGGCGGCCGAGCAGAGGAGAGGAAGGGATGTTGGCACAACGAAGGACGACGACATCACCAACATCCAATAAAAACATCACAACAGAAGCTGCTCAGCGGCTCGCTTCACCCAGAGCTGCATCAGCCGGAGGACGAAGAGCGAGAGCGGTCTGCCACTTCACTGATTAACAGACTGAGATAGAAACAGGAGGAGTGCTGGAGTCTAGCGAGCAGTTCTGTGTGTGGAGCTTTGAAATATTCATGGAATCAAACCGATTTGTAGCAGGAAACATTCATCTGATGTGAACGGAAACGCTCTGAAACACAAACGTTCTTCCCCATCTCTGCTGACTGACCTAAAAGCATGTTCCCTCTTGATCCGTCGGAAGAAATTCAACAAAATAAAAGCCTGCAGCAGATTTAGGAACCGTTCATGAGATCTCATGTTTCATCTCCTCACGCTTGGATTTCTCATCACTGCCTCTGCGCTTCACTGACGAACCCGAGAGTGGATTGTTACTCTGCAACCCCCCTTCCATAGGCCCGTAAGCCCCCCCCCCGGAGTGGATTACACACACACACACACACACACACACACTCTGAACGCCTCAGCCTCCTCACTCAGACGCAGGTTGTCTCATGGCCGAGGGGCGAAACAGGACTGACCCTCAGAACGGTTTGGTTCCATCAGAACGTTCCGATAACAGAGGGTCAGTGAACGTTCAGCCACTCCGAGACGAGAGCCCCGGCCTTATTCTGCTGATTAAGGAATCACCAAATCAAGTCTGAGACCAAATCAGAGACATTTCTACAGTAAACCCACATAATCTCCACGTCTACGGAGGGAGGGCTTTCTGATGGCTGTAGAAACACAGGATGTTATTTTGATACCCTGAAATTCAGTTTAGGCCAAAAACAGTTTTAAGTAGTAGGATTGACACTTTCAAACCTATTTTTAGATCCTACACAGACAACTAAAGTAGCACACACACGCCTCCTTAGCTAAAGTCCACCTGCTGCGTGTGTGAGCCTGATAAATCCGACCTGCTGCACTTCACCACCTCTAAACCAGGATGTGAATCAAAGAGGTCCAACTAAAGTGGTGTTTCCTGCGACACCATCCAAATAAACACACACCCAGTTCTTTGCAGTCGTTTTGGATGAATTATTAAAAAACGACTCGGTTGACCCAAAAATAAGCCCCATAAATAACAACATCAGCTTCAGTTTTCATCCTCCTGAGGCAGGAAAGTGGTTGGATAGGAGAAAATAAAACCAGAGCTTTTAACAGGAGATGTGAGGATGTGTGTGTTTCACATTAAGGTGGTTTTTCAGCTACATAAACACAGTTAAATGAAAGAAAACTGGTCTGAATCGATTACCTGTGGTTACTATGGCAACCCAAATGAGCCGCTGGCCGCAGCCTTAACATTTCTTCCTTCTGTTTTAATGTTTTTAAGCATAGCAATCTGATTTTAACAAGGTGGTTATTGTGAGTGTTTCCGCCTCCTCAGCAGCTTTAGGAACACCTGAGGGGGGAACCTGACCCTTCAGCGAGCCGCAGTCCCACCTGAGAAGAAGCTTTTGGTTCGGAGAAAGCTGACGCTGAGCCTCAGGATGGACAGCTTGTCCAGGCTGGAGATGACGTCTTCAGGGAATGGCAGCAGGCTGGCGAGTCGATCCAACTCCGAGTTCAGGCGGTCACGATGGCGTTTGGACGGGTTGGACTTGGTGCCCTCTGCAGGAGTGGGTTTGACTCTGGAGAGGATACAGATACAAAAAAATATCTAATGTGCATATAAGTGTGTGTAACATATATGGCATGTTTGTCACTCAATTGTACTACATTTTATATTATCTTACGCGCACATGTACTGTTTTTAAATAACAAAACAGATTTAAGACAGTCAGATATTCAAAGCCGTGCTGTTTGACCTTAGGAGCCAGAGAAGGACCCTGATCTTCTGCTTCAGAAGACAGTTTGAAATATTTATGCTGGAAAAGTCATGAAAACTGAAACAAACACAAATAAAATACTAAAAACCCACAAAAAGCACACAAACCTATCATGCACTGACACAAAAAAGGCACTGAAAAGGAAAATGTTTCACGGAGATGCAACAAACAGTCTTATAAAACAAGAATATCCGCAGGAACACACTAAAAAAAACTAAAGCAGTGGATGCTAAAGAACCAGAAAATAAATGATAAATGGCCCGCACTTGTATAGCGCCTCTCAGAGTAAGGACTCCAAAGCGCTTTACACTACAGTGTATCATTCACCCATTCACACACACATTCACACACTGATGATGATGAGCTACGATGTAGCCACATGCCCTGGGGCGCACTGACAGAGGAATAAAGCATAAACATATCAACAAAAGAAAATGATAATTTAATCATATAAGAAAACACAAAAAGCCAATAAGGAGGAGAAAGGGCAATAAATGTTAGCAAGAAGTGTTAATGCACGCAGTAAATGCGGAGTGCAAACCAAAACTGCACACAAAGATGGAATGACCAGCAACAAGACAATTTACGAAGGACAAAAAATATATTTTTTAATATTAAAATGTAAAATAACCTCTGAGAAAAAATACATGGTGTAATAAACAACTAAAAACATAAAACAACTCGGAATAAACCGGCACAGTTGAGGCCTAACCCAGATTATTAGATAATAATCAGGTAATAGTTTAATTAGGCTGAAGATTCCACCTGCTGCCTACAGGAGGCGCTGCGGAGATAATCCCATGTGCACAACCCTTCAAGGGGATTAAAGTGTATAAAAATGTTTAAAGCATCTTCATTTGGTGTGGAACATCTTTAAGGTGTTACTTACCCCCGCTGAGCCGGTTTTCGTCTTTTTCTTCCGGCGTACATTTTATTATTTAACAGTAAATTCCGGTAGAGGCTGACTGACCCACAAAAATCCGGTCACCAATAAATGTCAAACATCCTGTTCCGTTAGGGTCCACTAGGGTCTAAAGAACCTCCTCGCTGCGTTTAAGATCTTTCTTGAGTAAGAAAGAAAATTAAAGGATTTATGAAGGAAGAATGAAGATGTTACAAGTCTGTGGCAAACACACTACCGCTCCCGGTAACGGTTCTGTCAGGTCCGCTCCGTTACCCCGTCCTGTCGGTCCGCAGGTGCGTCGAATCCAGCGAACTAAGCCTGCCCCGGTTTCTTCTCACATTCTGGGGCATCAGCGGAAAAAAAAAACCCGCAATATAAAAGCGTTAAAGTCCGGTATTTCTTCCCTGTCCCGGTCCGTCAGCTCCGCCCTCCTCCCGGGATCTGCTCGTTGTGAGACCGGAGCGGCGCGCGCTCTTCCCGGAGGAGTTGCGTTGTATGGTGGGTTGCACGTGCCAGGTCTGAGCCTGTCTGTATGACATGTAGAACGTGCCACGCCAGCAGCAGGAGACCACCCCTGAGGGACATTCGCATGGAACCTAAATCCAGTCAGTGATGTGCAGTCAGGGTGTTTTCTGTCACATGACAAAGCACTAACAGTGATGAAAGAAAATCTCCATTTTCCTGCTCCGTAAAAAAATTTCCTGGATCATTTCAACATTTTTATAGCTGAATTTATGTGTTTGCTATTAGGGATGTAAGAAAATATCGATATAGCAACATATCGTGATATTTTTTCATGCAATATTTCAGAAGCTGTGTATATAATTTTTGGAGGCATTTACATGCAAAAATTTGAGTCTTTTCTTTTTTTTTGGTGCAATTCAAATGCTGGCCGCTAGTTGGCAGCAGTGTGCAATGGGTTTTGTTTCCACCATTGAAATGTAAATCCCTCTATTATGGATCAGATACCTCATGCTCAACATGTTAAGTATCAGTTTGGACTGTTTGTTGAATTCTCCAATATTCGCCGATACCATAAATCTCTATCGTCTGACTGAATGTATCACAATATGTCGTGATACATTGTATCGTCTCCCCTCTTTCGTAATACGTATCGTACTGCCATAATTTCACCAATAAACATCCCTATTTGCAATTTAATAGAAGAAGCGAGACGTAAGGTATTAATGAGTTCTGCCTTTATTCTGAAGGCACTTCGCCGCACACAGTGACTGATGCAGGAAGTAGATTCATCCTGTCTGTAAATCGCCAACACAAAGGTTTGATTACACATGCGGGCATTCCTCAGACTGTCTAGTATTTTTGATGAATGCGTGAGCACTTTTTAGTTTCTCTGATCAGTCGTAATGGAAGAGAAAAATGCATTAAGTACCATGGCTCACTGACAGGGGACAGCGTTGAGCCCCATAGATGCAGGTGCATGTGGCTGTCTGCTCTTCTACGTTGAGTGTAGAGTGGTGCAGACGAGGGTGAACCAGTTTATTCCTGTTCAAATAAAACGGAAGATTATGGCTGAAAAACTGAGGGAATTTTTAAAACTAGATCTTCAGTAGAAACCAAGCATCCATAAAACTGGTATGAAAATGAAGCCAACACCGAAGTGACAAAAATTGCAGTTCCACCCTCATCCACTGGGGGCTGGTGTCAGAAGCGAGCAAATCCTCATTGACTCCCATGTTAAAAATACCAATTTCACAGCAGAAATAAACATGTTTCCAGCCTGGTACCAAAACATGTTTTAGGTTTAATAGATCTAGTTTACACTCATGACAACTCTGGGGGGGGGGGGGATTTTTTTCTCATTCTTCTGTTTAAGTGTATTAAAAGCCTAAAATTCTGTATAATTAATGAGCATCAGACCCACAATTATACATACAATTATCAACAAAATTGCTGAGTTTGCAACACTATGGGAGGAGCGTTTCATTTGCAACTCAGAACAGGAGGGAGGAGCAAATAATCGGCTTGTTTTATTTTTATAATCGTAAAATTCGATTAACGTCTCTTTCCGGAGCATTTCTCTTATCCGATGGCACCATCTAGTGGCTGACAAGCATACCACACAAAAAGTCTGTCGCTCTGTTTGTTTAAGATGGCAACTTCATGTTTCTGTTTATAAATGTGCTTCTGTAGCCGACAAACAGCTAAAACACGTTGTTTTATGAGTATTATTCTCATGTCATGTAGTGTTTTCATATATTTACATTTTAAAGACTTTCTTGTCCATGAAAAATTCATCAACTCTGCATCAGCCGAGGTATTCCTTAAATTAAAAGCGTCTAAGCGGTAGTTAAACGCTATTGGTTAGTTCTGGTCGGTGCTCTGTTTCCTATTGCATGGAGCTCTGCGGGGCAGGGGCCGTGCATAGCAAAATAAATAAATAAATACCTGACGTATTGATTACATTATATCGCAACATAATGAGATAATCACAGTTACGGATTTCTGAAAATCCATAGTTTCTGAAAGTAGGAGACTCTGGAAAGCTACTTTAATTGAGCAGCCCCACTTGTGAACTAGACCGAACTTTGCAAAGTTTGGTCTAGGAATGCTCCATTGGAACCTCAGCGGCCCCTGGCGACATTCTGGCTGGCCAATCACAGCTCCCAAGGGTTTCAAACTGACAAAGAGGATAGATCGCTATAATTGGCCCACCACTGTGGACCAATCACAGTCCTCTATCCGCTTTGGGGGCCAGTCAGGGCCCTCTATTCATCTGGAGGGTGGGATGATGCGACAGAGTGGAACAATATGGCGACAGCTCTTTTGAAACAGCTTTTTTTGGACTTGGGCTTTATTAGAATCAGGAGCGGCTAGATGTACGCAAGTCCTTCTTCAATAGCAAACTGCCTTGTTTACATTGCGGTGAGTATGTCACGTTGTTCGTTTTCCAGTAGCATGCGGAGATCTTCAGTTCAGTTCAGTTCATTTTTATTTCAAACATTTCACACATGTATCATTACAAAATATAATTCCATTATTTGTTTGAAAAGGAGTAGGCAGAAGTATTTGCTTACTTGTCCCTACCCCCAAGTTTTACCTCTTATTCATTTAATTTTCTTTCAGTCTTAAATTAAACAAACAACATATAAAATATATATATATATATATAAAACAAAACAAAACAAAACAACATATGGAAAACAGAGAATGTGTACATTTGCAGATTCACCAGTTATGGAGAAAAAAGAAAAACCAAACAAACCAAAAAACACTGAAAAAGAAGCACAACAGCATAACCAGCCACATTTACCATCCTGGGTTAACCCTGTTTTCTTCATTCTTACACTTATTTAAATTTAGGTTTTTATATTTTACTTCAAACTGGTTTATGTTTTTACTTTCTTTTATCTCTTCTGTTAGACCGTTCCATAATTTAACTCCTGCAATTGCGATTGACATAGTTTTTAAAGTTGTTCTAGCACTTTGTATTTTTAAATTCCATTTCCCTCTTAAGTTACACCCACCTTCTCTTTCTTTGAACAACAAACAGATTTCCCTTGGAAGCAATTTATTTCTTACTTCATACATTATTTGTGCAGTTTTGAGCTTCACCAAGTCTTGGAATTTAATAGCTTGCATTTCGACAAAGAGTGCAATTGTATGGTCCCTGTACCCCACATTATTTATTATTCTAATGGCCTTTTTCTGTATTATAGTTTTCGTCTGTATGTTACTTTTGTATGTTTCCCCAGACCTCTATACAGTTACTCATATATGGCAGTAAAGCACAGTGTAATATGTGCAGGGCTTTCTGATCCAGCATATTCTTTGCTTTCCCCAGGATGGCAACGACCCGTGCTAATTTCCCCCGAACATAAGTAATGTGTTGCATCCAACAGAGCTTATGGTCAATAATCACACCAAGAAATTTAATTTCATTTACTCTCTAAATACACATTATCCCACACATTTATATTTTGTTGTTTTTCTTTTGGTTACCAAATAACATAAATCTGGTTTTATCTAGATTCAATGATAATTCATTTATATCAAACCACTTTTTTAATATTGTTAATTCCTGTGTGATCAACTCCAAGACCTGTGGCAATTCCACCCCTGAACACAGTAGATTTGTGTCATCTGCAAATATTGTCACGTTGTGGTGTAGGTAGGACCCAAAACGCAGAACCCAGGATGACAAGAGGCAGAAGGTGGTTCAAAGTAAAATCCTTTTATTTTAGGACAAAGAACAAAAGTAATCCGAGGCAGCGAGCCAAAGTCCAAAACGTCCTGGGGAACAGGAACACCCAAAGCTCTTCTTAGAGCACAAAAACCTGGAGACAAAGTTCCAACAGAGCACGAGCACCGCAGACAACATCCAACAACATTCAATGGACCGACAAGAACACAGAGACAGACAGGGCTTAAATACGCTGGGAGGAGCAATCAGGGAAACAGGAAGCAGGTGTATGGGGTGAGCTGCAGGAGGGATGGCAGGTGACAATAATACTCTAACTGGGGAAACAGAACAGAAGGGCAGATAAACCTAAAATACAACATCTAAACCTAGAGACTGAGGGAAGGACTCACACAAACAATCTGGAGGAGGACATAATACACACACCGGCACACACACACACGCATACACTGGGTTGTGGAGCACACACATACACGCAAATCTACACAACACTAACTGGGCAGGACACACACACACACATACAGAGTTGGGGAAGGCTGGAGCTACCGACTGGAGGCTGAGGATGACTAAATAAAACATTGTACCTGAGGTGATAATATGAGGGCCTACAAACAGAAGACACAATATATAGATGCAGACAAAAGACACATGAGGGCGCCAAAGGGCTACAACATAAGACACATAACAGGGATACAGACAAGGACACATGAGGGCGCTAAAGGGCTACAACACAAGGGGAGAACCTGGAGTGGAGCACAAGAGGAGCTGGGGAACAAAGGGACACAAGAGGGAATCTAGAGAGGGATGGAGGACACCAGGAGGCACAAAAAGGGAAGGGGCTGATGCAGACCATGGCAAATATTACAAACTTTAAAATTGTTGATACTCTGCAGATATCATTTAAGTGCATAATAAACAATTTTTGTCCCAGTACTGAACCTTGAGGTACTCCACAGGCTATATCCATCAAATCAGATTTGTATTCATTTATTCGTACATATTGTTTCCTATTCCCTACATAGCTTTTTAGCCAGTCCCCAACAATTCCCCTAAACACGTACCTTTCCATTTTTTTAATATAATTTCATGATTAACAGTATCGAACGCCTTTTTTACGTCTAAAAATGCATACCTCTTATTATCCATACAGTCCGTTATCGTTTCCATTAAATCTATCAATGCCAAAGTTGTTGATCTGTTGCTTCTGAACCCAAATTGGCTATATGTCAGTAATTCACATTTTTCCACAAAACTGTCAAATCTTTTTATGAACAGTTTTTCCAGTATCTTAAAGAACTGGGAGAGGATCGACACTGGTCTATAGTTTGTAAAATGATGCTTTTCACTGGTTTTGTAAATGGGAATAACTTTAGCAACTTTCATATCTTGTGGAAAAACCCCGTTTTGAAATGACAAATTGAATATATATGTTAATGGTTTTACAACACCATCAATAACTGTCTTAACTGTTACCATATCAATATCACTCCAATCTGTGCTGGTTTTGTTCTTAAGTCCTCCAACTATGTCATAGATCTCTTTCTCTTCCACTGCTCTCAAAAACATTGAGCTTCTATCCCTTTCAATATTTTCACCAGTGTCCCTTTCTATTCCATCAACCTTTATTTCTTCAGCCAGTTTTGGCCCTATGTTTGCAAAGAATTCATTAAAACCATTTACTATCTCCTTCCTATTATTAATGCTTCTTGTCCCTTCCATAAAGTACCCAGGGTAATCATTATTCCTTGATTCATTTTTGATTATGCTGTTTAATACCTTCCATATTTCTCTTGTGTTATCGTTATTATGTTGTAACCTTTTAATGAAATACTCTCTTTTACATGATCTCATATTTGTTAATTTATTTTTGTAATTTTTATACTTCTTTTCAGTTTCTATTGTGGGTATTCTTTTTTTTTTTGCTGGCATTTTGTAGTCCTTTAGTCATCCACGGTCTTCCTGCATAGTTGTGTTTCCTGTTGATTTCAATTACTGGGCAATTTTATCAAGTAATGTGTTTCTTTTATATATTTGCCCTCTTGGAGAGATTATTAAAAGCTTTACTAAGTGTCATACCATTTATATGCGGATGGTATTCAACTGTACTGCTCTTTCAAGGACAAAGAGTTTAACAAGTTAGCTGATCTACTTGATTGCATTGAGCGTAAGGACTGGCTAGCCAGTAACTGTCTTCAGTTGAGCTCAAGCAAGACCGAAACACATTGCTCCTGAACAGAAAGCGCTTTTAATCAAACAACACCTCGGTTCCCTGAGCTCCTCAGTCCAGACCAGTCTCAGAAACCTTGGTGTTCTTTTTGACCAGTCGATGTCTTTGAGCTGCCACTCAAAACAATTAGTAAAAAACTGCTTTTATCATTTGCGAAACATTTCCAAATTGAGAGCTTTTACTTCAAAATCGGACTTGGAGATGATTATCCATGCTTTTATTTCTTCTCGTTTAGATTATTGTAGTTCTATCTTTACTTGTTTAAACAAATCAGATGTCAGTCGTCTCCAGTTGGTCCAGAACGCTGCAGCAAGGCTTTCAACAGGAACCAATAGAAGGGCTCACGTAACACCAGTTTTATCTTCTTTACATTGGCTACCGGTCAAGTTTAGAATTGATTTTAAAATTTTAGTTTTGACTTTTAGAGCTCTTAATGGACAAGCTCCACAATATTAATCAAACCTTTTAACTCTTCTGGCCGCACTCTACGGTCCTCGGGTCAAAACCTACTGAAGGTCCCTAAGACCAGATTTAAAACTAGAGGGGACTCGTCCTTTCAAGCTGTAGCTCCCAGACTTTGGAACACCCTGCCCTTGTTTCTTCGTGTGGCCGACTCTGTTGATTCTTATAAAAAGCAGCTGAAGACACTTTTATTTAGACAAGCTTTTATGTAAGTTGACCTTGTGCTCCTGTCTTGTTTTACCTTTTTATGTATGTTGTGAAGCACTTTGAGATTTTATCTGTGAAAAGTGCTATATAAATAAAGTTTTACTTACTTTTACTTACTTAAATGTTCTTAAAAATACTTCATACGCTTCGTTAACTTCTGTTTGTTCATATACCATATTCCAGTCTTGTTTTAAGAGTTCATTCCTAAGACAGTTTAATGTCCTCTCTGTTCTTATTCTTTTGTACATAATCTTGTGCCCATAACTGTTCACTTTATGGTGGCAATCATGAGACGCAAAGACTGGAAAATGGTCAGTTATATCATTGATTAACAGCCCACTTTTTATATTTTCTTCTATTAGATTTGTAAACATTTTATCTATTGGAGTTGCACAATGAGATGTTATTCTGGTCAGTCTTGTTATCAGTGGAAATAAGCCCATGCTGTACATGGAATCAATCAGTTCTTCTGTACTCTTATTATGATTTGGATTCAATAGGTCAATATTAAAATCCCCACAAATAAACATTCTGATTTATAGTTGTAAATAATTCCTCCATATAATCCTTAAATATCTCAATCTTGGATCCTGGTGTTCTGTTTATACAACTGACAATTAAGTTTTTCCCTTTTTTCATACTTATTTCCACTGTTAAACATTCCATCACTCCATCAACAATAGTCGTCATTCTTCCCGTTCTTTCATATTTTAGGTTTTTATTAATGTAAACCCCCCCTTTCTTGTTGACGCTGTCTACATGAAGAAATTCATATCCATTTATTTTAAAGTCTTCTTCTTTTCCAGGAGTTATCCAGGTCTCTGACATGGCTATTACCTTGAATGGCTGTTCAAACTGAGTTATGTGGTCTTTTATGGCTTGAAAGTTTGCATTTAAGCTTCGATTATTAAAGTGAACCATTGTTATACTCTTTTCTATCTTGATTGTCTTTTTAAGTTCCTCTTTTGAATAATAATTGCATTCATTTGTCTTACTGTTAAAGAAATTACAATCAGGATCTATATTGCTGTCATGCCCCAATGTCTTATTTTCATTATCTATATGAGTTGTCAGTTGTAAACTGTCAGCCATCTGAGTTGGTTGTGCATCTTAGATCTTCACCTCATATTTCGCTCTAATTTGCATACTGATTTATCAGGTATAGATTTCCAGTTCCGTCATCTCTAGAGTTTGAAAGACAATGGTAGAACCTGTCCCGTGACCAAGAGCCGTCAATGGAGCATTGCCAGACTAAATAAGATATTTATCAGGTTCTGCAGAAGCCTGTTAATCACCTACTAATTGAAATCAGGTGTGCTGAAGTAGGGTTATAACCAAAACATGCCGGACACCGGCCTTTGAGGCCCGGAAGTGAGTTGCCCTGCTGGACAATGCGTACAGCGCAGCTCGCTGTCAGCGCGCACGTAAGGGTGGACAGTGAGCTGAAGATGTGGATCGGGGCTTGGAGCGCGTTGGTCCTCCCACTGAAGCGAGTGTTCTCCAAACCCTGTCTCTCAGAGAGACTTGTCACTCAGAAAATGTTCCCTGATTATGAAACTTTGATTGAATAGCGCTTGTTCCTGTCTCTAATAAGGCGATGCATCCATGAGCCTGTCTGAGGAAAAGTCCTGAATCTCATATCCTCTTCAGCTCAGAAAGCGCCTATTGTTATTTCAGGTATTTATCATTTGTGTTTAGATTTTAAAAGATGACAATCTTTACATTTAGAGTTGACATACATAGAAACATGAATGCAGTAAAATAAAATACATTTTAATTAACTTTTCATTCAACATTTTACAAGCACAGACAGCCGCATCAGATGGATGCAGCGCCAGAGCCGTGCGTCGCCAGCTGACCGTCTTATTGATGGTTTGATGAATTGCAGGTGTGTCAGCAAAGGAAAACTGCAGAGCGTCACCATGCTGCCCTCCAGAGGCCAACCTGCGAACTCAGGGAATAAACAGAAAAAGATGGAGTCCGGGCCCGGACATGCATCCACATGTTGGTGGTGATAGGCAAGGCAGCTTTATTTACAGAGCACATTTCAAACACAGACGCAATCCAATGTGCTTTACAATGATCAGGACATGATATCAAAACCACATAAAAACACAAATTAAAATACACATAGATAGAATTACAGTTTAGAGCTAAAGGAGAAGACAAAGTTACAGCGCAGGTTGCAGCGGGGATAACGCAGCGTAAGAAACAATTCATTTAAATGCTGATGAGTGCATTACGGTTTTTAGCGTTGATTTAAACAACACGGGTTGGAGCACATCTGAGGTCAATCAATCAATTAATCAATCAAAGCTTTATTTATAAAGCGCCTTCCGCAACCCTGTCAGGAAGCCCAAAGTGCTGAACATGGTTCAGTTGAAAAAGGTCATGGGAAAGCTGATTCCATACGTATGTGAGCTGCATAGTAGCTAAAAGCATCTCCACCATGTTTGGTTCTGACCCGAGGTTCCACCAGCTGATTGTTTCCAAGGGATCTCAGAGCCCTATTGGGTGTTTATATACAGGAATGAGATCAGACATGTATTTTGGTCCATGCTATTGAGTGATTTATAAACTAGTAGGAGCACTTTGACATCTATTCTGTGGTTTACTGGAAACCAGTGTAGGGATCTAAGAACAGGAGTGATGTGCTCTTTAACTCATTCTCTGCCAGCCGTTTCCTGATCAGTAAAGCCCTTCGCTGCCAGCGTTTCTCACCGTTTTAACTGTTTTTTTAAGAGTCACAGAACGTTGCGCGCTAGGATGGTGTTGACGCCAAAACAACCAAAACAAAGCGGAGACTCACCTCTTAAATCAGGAAGAATCCGTGCGTTTCGAGCTGTAGCGTTATGGATTTATGCTCTTTTATGAAAGAGGAACCAAGCTACGTATTAATTCGGAATATTAATTTTAATAAATCAATAACCAAATTTTATATTGTTCAGAAGACTCAAAGGTTGTTTTCATCCATAAACTGCCGATAATATCTGAGTGTCTGTGTTTCAGTTCAATGAGGAAACAAGTTTGAAGGATTAAAAGTTTTAATTCTTCAAATTAAACTAATGATTTTGAAATTGACAAACAGGAAATACAATCAACATTAGTAACTTTGTGGGACAATCTCTTTAACAGTTGATATGCTGTTCTGGCTCAAATAGACCTTCTGATGAATTTATGAAGATTGAGAATGTTGTGATGGTGAGAGTGATATGAGCTGGGATGGGTGCGTGAGTGCATCTGATTTTGCTTCAGGAAGAACCAGGTGTCTGAGTGAAAAGTGATGGTTTGAATAAACTTAGGCTCTTAGTTGGAAAAGATGCATCAAAACGCTAAACACCGTGTTCTGTCTCACCGAATTCTTTTGGACCCTCTTTCGGATCCGGGGCGTCACCTTAGGATGTTTCATCCAGGGCACCTTGGCTGGCAGAGAAGACAAAGATGCGCTGCGACCCGGTCCAGAGTTGTCCTCGGTACACTTTGATGGTAAAGCGTTTTGTCGACGCGCTTTCTTAAGTTAATTCACTCAGAAATCAAAAGACTCGGTAATGAGTCTTCGTTAGAAGTTGCGATTCAGCTATTCTGCCTGGCGTGGCAGAAACAGCGTGAAAGGGGGGAAGAACGAGCCAACAGGCTCTGCCCCCCCTTTGGTTTTCAGGTCTGTTCTCTCTCGTTGTCCAACACGAACTGAATCATAAGACTGAAAACTTACCAAAAACTCTCTCTTCTCAAAGCAAAAACATGTGCGTCATCAAATGTGTCTGGATTTTACTGTGGGCAAGATGTGTGTGAATGTTTGTGAATGTTTGTGTGCTTGAGTGTGAAGGTCAGTACCAAACATTCAACATTATCTACTTAAGTGTGGATTCATTAATCCATTATAATTACCCCAAAGCATAAGAACCATTCATTTGATTAAACACATTTATAATGAGCAAAATGATAATGGTTATTTTAACATTAAAATCAAGAAAAAGAAGTTTAAACTTTATGTTTTGACTTGGTCTGGGTACAACTCATGTAAACACATCTTCTGGTAGACTGCAGGTGGTTGATGTTATGGTTTCCTCCCAGACTCGCTGGCGTTCAGGTCTTAATCTGTGGGTGAAAGTTCTCAGCGACCCAGCTTTGACACAGCTGAGTCCAACACCACCTTTGTGATAGAAAACCCATATTTCCTCACGTTACAGAGCGTTATCCGTTCTTTCTTAATCTGTTGTTGAATTGTGATCGGCAGACGCTTTTCCGGTTCGCGCCTCACTTTTGTACAGCAGCGGCCCAAAACGATCTCCTAACACATGGATTTTCTGCTTCCTGATCACGTGACGTGTGACGTATGCGGGTGAAGATCGTCTTTAGAGCTGAGATGTTTGTTCTCACGGTGCGGGGGCTCGTTCCAACACCCACACGGTAAAAAAATGCAGTTAATGAGCTAAAGGACTTCACCAAACAAGATCTTTGGCATTCTAAAGGAAAAGAAACAATGAAACCATGTTAAGTGTTACTGTTGTTCTGGGTCAGTTGTTCATTCACAAATGGAGATTTCTAAAACGTAAACCTACGTTTCATACCTTCTGTAATAAACTAAAACTCTTCTCCACGCGCTCTTTCATGGAGACGCACTGTGACTGCTATAAAGGCCATGCTGACTGAATGTAAACTTTCTACCCACTAATTCACCTTTGATTTCTCTTTCTTTATATTCTTATTTATTTTTTCATGTCCCGAATGTTGGCTATAAGTCAGTTTTTTATTATTAAAATGACATCTTTGTGTATTGTTGATCTGTGATTTAATAAATACATTAAAAATAAACTTGAACTTCCTGAAACGGGTGCATCTGGGCTTTTGTTACCCCCAGAGTACGACTTAGGAGGCATTCATTCCCACTAGAAGCCACCACAAATGTATTAATTAAACAAGTGATCCAGATCTTTTAGGAAATAGACAGCAAATTTCCCGAAAACAGAAAATGTTTTTAATTCCAATAGTTCAGCCCGTTCCTTCAGTTACAGCTGAGAACGCCACAACTATCGATGTTAGTTTCCCAAACAGTAAAATCACTGCGGTAATGCTTCCTTTTACAGTCCCCTAATTACTAAGTACTTACATGGTTATTACATAGTAAGTTAAAGTGTATTATTGTTTCTGAGTAATTAAATAGTTATTACCGTGTAACTCAAGTTCAATTCTAGTTTTTATTTTAACAATCATTCCCAGTAAATAATTACACTTTATTACAAATATACATGTTAACCACACAATATACACTTTAACTTACTATGTAATTACCATGTAAGTACTTAGTAACCAGCGGACTGTAAAAGGAAGCGTTACCAACACTGCACATGGTAATTATAAAGCATATAGGTACGTTTTTGAGTCGGCTTATTGAAATTTCTCCCAGAGTTACAACAATTTTACATAATCTAGAGATAAAAAATAAAACACCAGACACAAGTTCAGTAATAAATAAAGAGTTTAATCTCAAAAATACTTCTCTTTTCCATTTTGGCATCGATCACATGTTGGCTGTACCATGGTGTCTGACAGAGTCGTGGCTGACATGTACATGAAACAAAACTGACAAAAGGATGTTCTCATCCATCGTGCATGCTGCCATCACGGCCACAGAGGTGACGGGGTGAACTAGTCCGGGTAGGGCGGCGTTAGACCAACATGCTGCAGGCTATGGCTTCAGTTATGTTGTTAAAGTTGAGCAACACTCAAAAGTCACTTATTATAAAATCGCAAACCAATATTAACACTGTTGGATTTGGTGTTTGTCAGTCAACTCTAAAGGTTTAAACGAATCATTGATCAGGTTCCAGCCTGTTGGTTTGTTTCACTACAACCTTTAAACAGGACGCCGTTTTCCTGACAGGTTGGTTCCGCCTCCATAACTCAAACAGTCGCTATTCAAACATGACTTACTTAGGGCAACCTAAATCTGATTTATGGTGAATCTGATGTGATTGCGTTCTCCAAGCATTGGACTTTTGGAGAAGCTGAATTGTATTTGGCCTCCAGGTCACATAAAAATCACTAGATGCTGACGACTGTGTATTTTGTATTTCTGATTCAGAGCCTTGCTGTATTTATTTGGCGGGTTCGTGCTACATTTATCTGGGATTAAGAAAAGTATTGTGGTTCTAACAACCAGGCGCCTCGTTTATGAAACTTTGCAAAGAATCCTTACTTTTCTTAGTTTAATTAGTAAACTAATTTTCCAACATATCCACCTTATGAGCAATATGCAGCCCATGTATGGTCTGGTGTTTACATGGCGAACATATGGCATTTTTACATTTGTCGTTTAAAAGCAAACATAGAGTCGACTCGGAGTCTTAAAGAGCAAGTCAACCCCTACCAGAATCTTAAGCCTGGGGCACAGCTGAGGTGGACACGGCGTGTCACGCCCGAGGTTTAGAGAAGCCAAGTGGTCACACAGGACGCGCCGCGCCGTGCTGCGCGCTTCTTGGAAAATCCCGCGGTAAGTGACTCTATTGTTTATACGTGATCAGAATTGCCGTTGTGTTTTGCAAGACTTGAATTAATTAAAAATGGGTTAGTGTGCTATTTATTGGGATATTTTAAGATCAACAGTACTTTAAAGTTATCAAAACTTCGGCTGGGTTTGTGCCGTAAAGCCGTTCCGCGTTGTAAAGCACTCCACAATGTAGTAAACAGCCAAGGCGCTTGAGACAGAACTGGCGTCCATCTTCAGTGCCTCGGCATGACGCTTCTGGGATGCGGCGCTCCCCGTGCGCCCACTCTCAATAACTATAATGGCTTCTATTTAAAATGATGGTGCAACGCTGTGCGGCGTGCCCGCCTCCGGTTTGCCCCAGGCTTTACTCCACTCCCACTTCCTGTTTGAAAAATGCAACAAATGCTGTTGCCTGGCAGACTGAGAGGGTGGAGCAGCTAACAAACGGGAGGCGACAAACGACTACGATCAGCGAAATTCGTCGCTGTCACTTTTATTACCTGACACACGGGAGGCGACCCGCGGCCAGCGGAAAAGCCGTCTACCCGTTCTGTTCCATGGCGAAATCGAAACTTCCGTTGTTTTGTTTGGCTGTGTCAGGTTGGAGGGAATTAAGGTTATTTAAGCGGTTCAGAGTTGAAAAAGTGGTAGATATGATGTTTCACAAGGTGCTGCTAGAGTTATGTGAAATCTTACTTCTGATTTTACTATAAAACATAATAATCAACTTCTCCTTCATGTTTGCTCGGAGATGTACGGAGCATCCTGTCCGCTCATTGGTCAGTGAATGAAACCCCCGTTAATTGGCCCTCGTCCGAGCGACAGCGATGAAAAGTTGAAAATATTTCAACTTTCTGGGATCGCGTTGCTGGGTTGAATAAGCACGACACGTGCACGAGCACAAAATTTGACACGCACGTTTTTCGCGTTTCGCTTAGTAGGAGGGAGACCCGCGATTATCGCTTTGTCGCGCATGTCTCATTGAAAATGAATGGAGGACAGGCGATGTCGCCTCCCGTGTGTCGAGCCAAACAGGCTCACAACGACATTGTGACATTATAATGTACCAGCTAACATCACAGAGTACCTCTTACCCCAAAATTCCACTATCTCCGCTCCGCTGCGCTCCGGCACGAACTCCGCAGCAAAAACGGTCCCGTTGTAGTCAATCAGAGCTGTTCCACTACTGTGGCCGTGCGGCGCAGTGCGCCGCCCGCCCTTCCGCCATCCGGCAAAAAAAGGATCGATTCTATTTTTGCCGGACGCCGGAGCACCTCCGCAGTCAATGGACAGAAATCACAACCGCCCAACAGGAAAAGGAGCAAGCACAACTTCCGTTATCTCACAATAAATCGATAAACAAAAGGCGTTTTTTGTTTCATATGCACAGGTTTAACAACTTTTAAAAACTATCAATGGCAGTTGAACTTTAAATGCACAAAAATAAGCCATAAATACAGTTTCCACTATCAACGTAGTCACACTTTGTTGATCCAAACACTGCTGATCTCTCAACACAAATGATGGGCAGATTGAACAGTTCATGCCGATGCTTCTCCCACACAACGGGTGTTTGGATCTAACTTCCGCGTTTATTGCTCGGACTGTATCGCAAGATCTCGAAAATCCCGCGCATGCCTGTTTGTGCACCTCAGGTCTCCGCACCGGAGCGGAGCTGTTGTAGAACGAGTACAGTATAATTTGAGTTCGGAAGCGAGCGGCAGCGGAAAGCGGGGTCGGAGCGGAGATAGTGGAATTTTGGGGTAAGCCATTAGCAATGGCAGATTAAAATTATTGGCTACACATGTCTACAGCATGATTAGACACTCTTTTATGTAGTTTATCAGCAAAAAAAAGTTGATTTGGGGGTGACTTGCTCTTTAAATTCTTCATGACCAAGCCTGAGTTTAAGTTTCTACATCAGGTGTACAAACAGCAGGTTGCTCATTACGGTAGGTTTAATGAAAATATTCAATGGATTTGATAATGTTAAACATGAAGCTCCATTTTGATAATTTCTCATTTTAATCCTCAGTTCAGAGATGGGATCGTGGCTGGTGTGTGTGTGTGTGTGTGTGTGTGTGTGTGTGTGTGTGTGATGCGAGTCTGAAAACGCGGCTTTCTTTCACTGTTTTATCATCTCACCAGCCGCGTCGTCGTTTCCAAAACTAGGGTCAACATTTGTTTTCCATTTCCTATTTTCCCATCAAGTTTTTCTTTATAAATCACTAAGTTTGCATAATAAAAAACTTTTGCATGTTTCCATTATGTGCATAAACAAGCTTTATAAATGAGACCCCTGATCTTATTTACTGCCGCTTTATTAGGATTTATTTGTGTAAGAAAAGGAATCAGAGGAAGACTTTAATGCTAAGATTTCAACGTTTCAATTAATCAGATAATTTCTGCTCATTTCTTTTCAGCCGCTCAATAAAAGGAAACATCCCTAGTTTTCCTCCTTTATTAAACACACTAATTTAAAAACCAAAAACTGTTTGCACTGATTCTTGTTGGAGTCTCAATTAAGCCAAAAAGAATGAATGTGCATTAATTTTCTACTGATAGCTAATCAGGCTATAAAGTTTTCCTGTACTTGGAAGACATTTGGTTAAAATACAAACCAGTAAATTATAAAAATAGACAAAAATATATAAATTTGCAATTCAAAGTGGTCAAAGTCAGACTTCTGATGTGTTTTTTTTTCCTGGGAGAAATGAATAAAGGGGATTCCTCTGAGAATCAATACTTTATATTCTGGTCCAAACCCCCAAAATGTTTTCACCTCAGTCTGACCAGAAGCTCTGGTTTTAGGACATCCTCAGGTCTTCAGACCAAACAGACTTTAGAGTAAAAAGTGATCAGACTTCTGACCAGCCTGACTCTGTTTTTGGGTCACGTGGTGGTTTTTATTTATTTTTGTCTGGTAGCTTTGTTCTTAAAACCCATTTTCCACCTGTAGTCGAAACTAAGAGTCTGATGTTTACCTGAGACCTGAGGCGTCCTGAACCTCCAGCACAGAGCTCACAAGCATCTTCGCTGAAACATCCAAAATAAACTTTTTAAAATGAATGATTAATTAACATTTTATTTAGTGCATAATGATGATGTAATATTTAATTATGCTGCATGTTTTATTTCCTGCATGTCTGACTTGTTATTTCACAGTAACTTGGTGTGAGGTCCATCACCACTCACTGCCTCTTCTTCTTCTGCTTCAGAGTCTTCCTCCTTTTCACGATCATCTCGTAAAGCCGGTCCATGCCCTCGTGCAGACCCTCTCCGATGATGGCGCAGGCCGGCTGGACGTGGTACGCGGTGGAGGGGCTCAGTTCAGACAGACCCAGCTGCCTCTCGATCTCCTCCACGTCCAGCGCGCGCGGAAGGTCCTGCTTGTTGGCGATGACCAGCAGCGGGGTTCCCTGGTTCTCCTGGAAGCGCGTGATTCGGTGCAGCTCGGCCCGGGCCTCCTCTAGCCTCTCGGAGTCGACGGAGTCCACCACGTACACGATCCCGTCCGTGCAGCGGCTGTACGGCTTCCACAGAGGCCGCAGCTTCTCCTGGCCCCCCACGTCCCAGAAGTGGCAGCTGATGCCCCTGGAGGCCCCCGCGCCGCCCAGTCGGATCCTCTCCGTGTTGAAGCCGATGGTCGGAACAGTGTTGACGAACTCGTTGAATTTGAGGCGGTAAAGAACGGTGGTTTTACCGGCAGAGTCCAGACCTAGCATCACTATGTGCAGAGACTGGAAGGCTGCCAAACCGGACCAGCTGTTCCCCATCTTCCTGATCGCGCAGCGGGACCCGGTTCGGTCCGAGAAGCTACCGCAGGAGGGGGTTAAAAGCACCGGGAGCGATCCCTGACGAGCTGCAGGGCGCAGCGGCACTCCGGCAGCCAGACGAACCGCAGCATCCCTGTTCCGGACTCGACACAGCCAGCAGCGAGAGCCGCGCAGGACGCCCTCAGAAGCGGTGCAGTCAGCGTGCGCACCGCACTCCAAATGCGCAAACTGTCACATCTTCCCCTCCCCAGGGAAACACTCAGCCGAAGTGACGCGTCAGTACGCTTCTAAACATGCGGCAAGTTACACTAGAATATGTATTCATGTGACTTCCGGTTACGGCTTCAAAAATAAAACCCTGCATAGCGTTCGTCTTATTTTGAAAGGCATTGAGTTTCCTGATGGGGACTCTGACACCTAGCGGCTAAAACAAGAACCTACCAGAGGGGAGATGAGGTGATTCCGATCCAGAAAAAGGTTTTTGTCGAGTTTCCAAGCTGATGATCAGTTAATTCAAACAATGAGACGAAATCAATGTGGCTGACTTATTAAAGGAACTATTTACATTTAAACTTGTCCCTGTGTAAACGTTACACTGTGTAGATGAATAAGATCTGGTGAAGTTATTTACCTTCTAATATGTTCCAGAACACAATCCATTTAGTTTTATTCAGTAGAAATAAAATAGTTAAATCAGGGCAAAAATGTGTGCGTGCGCGCACACACACACACACACACACACACACACACACACATATATATATATATATATATATATATATATATATATATATATATATATATAGTATATGGATTCCTCTGTGTAGCTAAATAAACTTAAATTTTTTCTTAAATATTAATGTATTTAGAGTACTGATGATGGAAGTGTTCATGCTTTTTTGCGGTACAATTACTCGCCGCGACCACTAGATGGCAGCAAAGTACAAAGAACTCCACTAAGTTAACATTATTTTCTATATTGGTTTAAGTTTAGTTAAATAAAATGCATTTATGTTTTACTCAGCAGAAATTTCTTTTGATTATACTAGAATAGAAATGTCTTTAGATGAATAGGTATAGATTTTGAAAGGGTGAGTTTTGTTTATACTTCAGATTATCTATGTTTTTG
Source organism: Nothobranchius furzeri (assembly GCF_043380555.1). Classification (NCBI taxonomy): domain Eukaryota; kingdom Metazoa; phylum Chordata; class Actinopteri; order Cyprinodontiformes; family Nothobranchiidae; genus Nothobranchius; species Nothobranchius furzeri. The sequence continues at coordinate 83,940,456 of NC_091743.1, forward strand.
TTTCTTATGTGTAAAAACTAAACTATTGAACCAGGCAGTAATTTATTAAATAAACACAGATTTAAAAAATACTAAAAGTGATTTATTACTTAGATGTCAGAAAAAAATATGAAATTATGATTATTTTGTCAGAAATGTTCTGTAGCTTTTATTTGGATTTATAGATATTTTAAACAGACTTACATCTTATTGGTTGTTATTTTATTTTTGTTATTAATTGATGATTCAAACCCCCTCATCTTCCCCCTCTTGAAAAGACTAGGCTTGACCCCTCAGGCCAGTCACTAATAGGGGTCAAAACTCCAGTCCTTTAGGGCTAGCAGCCTGCACATGTTAGCTGTTTCTTTGCTCCCACACACCTGATTGCAATAATGAGTAATTAACAGGCCTGTGCAGAATTAAACGTGGTAAAAAGATGATTAAAATACTCTATTCAGGTGAGGTAGAGCAGGAAACTACAGAAAACTAGCAGGATGCTAGCCCTCGAGGACTGAAATTGCTAACGCCTTCTCTGAATGAACCTCCATGATTCTGAATCCCTCCAGTTGGTCTACAGAGCCCAGTTTTTCAAAAGTTATTCACTAGGGTTTTGGATAACGGATTGGATCAAATCTTGAAAATGGATTAAAAAAAAGGATTACATAACTGGATTAGATCACATAATCCAATCTTGGTTTTGATTCGGTTGAAACCTTTAGTTGGGTTTTTCCGAACGTTTTTGTAGGATTTGGATCACTTTGACCCCAAAAATCTGGATTAAACGGATCCCATCAGAAGGGTAGATTCAGCGTGGATTTCATACCCAAAATGTAATGAAAACTTTAAAAATGTATCAAATGATACTATATTTGCATAATGCAGTATCTTACAAGATAACCTATTTATTCATAAGGTTCAAATTCTATTTGTTCTTCCATCAGGCTACAGTGATTAAGTAGGCTTTAACGTATTTAGCCTTTCAGTATAGGCCTACAGCAAAGTAGATAGTTTGGCCTCATAAAATAATCCCCCAAACAGCTGTCAAAATTGACCAAAAACAATTTTATTCTGCCACAATTTCTGATATATATATATATGAATATATATATTCATCACAATCGAAAATATTGTTTTTAGAATATTTATTAGTGATGCATGCAATGATTACAGAATAACCCAAAAAAAAAAAAATGCCAACCAAGGCCAGACTTCAGCTCCGCCTCCTGAAGGCTATGCTCAGACAAGCTGGTCTCTCCACATCAGATGAAGAAGTCTGAAGTTATTGTGGTGTATCTGACATTAAGTCTATTTTTATTCAACACATATACATTGAAACTTGTTATAAATATCCTCAATGTACAGTGTTTGTGTTGTAGGTCTCAGATGAGTGGACTGCTGCAAGAGGATGGGGTTTTCGTTGTTTTTATATTTTTAAGTGTTTGTGTTTTCATTTGAAATGAAAATAAACTTATATTGATCCCACACTGGCTATTCTACTTGTTGCTCTTTACATATCTAGAGTTCTACATTGTGATTTCCTATCCTGTTTGAGCTGGTTATCCAGATTTGGTGATCCCGAGAAGTTCCTATCAGGATCAGATTGATCCAATCCCATGTTGCTTTGAAAAACTGGCTCAAAAGTAAGCTGGATTATGTGATCACGGATCGCAAAAAACAAAATAAAAAAAATTAAAGGATTATTAAATCCGGATCAAATTTATGTGGATTAAACCTTTTGAAAAATCGAGCCAAGATGAATCCCGTTGACATTATACTCCCCCATGATATTTCTTCATCCAACTGCGACTGTCTTGTGCCTAGGGTGTACCACAGGGTTCTGTCTCAGGCCTCTTACTGTTTATTTTAAGTCCGTGTGCTGTTCAGCACATTTTGAGAACCTTTATGTTTCTAAGCTCCAAATGAACAGAAGATATGACTCCATTAGAGGTTTGGGACAGATATGAGCCTTTTCTAAATGTTCTAAACCTTCTGTTGGAACCATGTTGGATGTTCATGATAGTGTAGCGTTATGGATTTATGCTCTTTTATGAAAGAGAAACCATGCTACGTATTAATTCGGAATATTAATTTTAATAAATCAATAACCAAATTTTATATTGTTCAGAAGACTCAAAGGTTGTTTTCATCCATAAACTGCCGATAATATCTGAGTGTCTGTGTTTCAGTTCAATGAGGAAACCAGTTTGACGTTTAAAAGTTTTAATTCTTCAAATTAAACTAATGATTTTGAAATTGACAAACAGGAAATACAATCAACATTAGTAACTTTGTGGGACAATCTCTTTAACAGTTGATATGCTGTTCTGGCTCAAATAGACCTTCTGATGAATTTATGAAGATTGAGAATGTTGTGATGGTGAGAGTGATATGAGCTGGGATGGGTGCGTGAGTGCATCTGATTTTTGCTTCAGGAAGAAACAGGTGTCTGAGTGAAGTGATGGTTTGAATAAACTTAGGTTTAGTGGAAAAGATGCATCAAAACGCTATCTGTCGTGTTTTGCCTCACCGAAAATCGGACCCTCTGTTGGACCCGGGACGTCACCTTAGGATGTTTCATCCACATCACCTTGGCTGGCAAAGAAGACAAAGATGCACTGCGACCCGGTCCAGAGTTGTCCCTCGGTACACGTTGATGGTAAAGCGTTTTGTCGACGCGCTTTCTTAAGTTAATTCACTCAGAAATCAAAAGACTCGGTAATGAGTCTGCGTTAGAAGTTGCGATTCAGCTATTCTGCCTGGCGTGGCAGAAACAGCGTGAGAGGAGGGGGGAAGAACGAGCCAACAGGCTCTGCCCCCCCTTTGGTTTTCAGGTCTGTTCTCTCTCGTTGTCCAACACGAACTGTTCACAAAAGACTGAAACTTACCAAAAACTCTCTCTTCTCAAAGCAAAAACATGTGCGTCATCAAATGTGTCTGGATTTTACTGTGGGAAGGTGTGTGTGAATGTTTGTGTGCTTGAGTGTGAAGGTCAGTACCAAACATTCAACATTATCTACTTAAGTGTGGATTCATTAATCCATTATAATTACCCCAAAGCATAAGAACCATTCATTTGATTAAACACATTTATAATGAGCAAAATGATAATGGTTATTTTAACATTAAAATCAAGAAAAAGAAGTTTAAACTTTATGTTTTGACTTGGTCTGGGTACAACTCATGTAAACACATCTTCTGGTAGACTGCAGGTGGTTGATGTTATGGTTTCCTCCCAGACTCGCTGGCGTTCAGGTCTTAATCTGTGGGTGAAAGTTCTCAGCGACCCAGCTTTGACACAGCTGAGTCCAACACCACCTTTGTGATAGAAAACCCATATTTCCTCACGTTACAATAGATCTGTTTTTATATTTCAAAGTATCAAGTTGCTGTTTTGCTTTATTCACGTATTTAATTACATTAAACAAAAAAAAAATCTAGAAAATGTGACATGTTTTAATAAAAGCTTAGACTCTAGAATAAATCATTATTGCCTTAATTCATTTTATGAAAACTTATTGGCCCAAATAAACCAAAAAAAAGTCTGCTGCTTTTTTCTAGGCGTGGCAGTTTAAGTGACACATTCGTCACCGTGATGAGGTAATAGAAACTCAACTGGAAAAGTGCTTTAGTTAGTTTCCCATCAGCAGATGCAGTTTGGTTATCTGATAAAAGGATTTACGGCTTTGGGCAGAAACAAAATGGCCTAATTAGTCAGGATAAGTGGAAAGGTTTGCGCTTGCTTTAGGAAGCAGCTGTTAGCGGGAGGGAGAGGAAATCCAGTCCCTAAACAACAACGAGCTGAGTCATCACTAATCGTCCTCCTCCGTTATTGATTCTGTTTTTAATGAGGGTGTGTGTGAGATCAATGAGTCGAATCAGACACACACAAACACATTAAATTAATAAGAACGCAACGCTAAACTCTTCACCGCCCTTCTGATTTACTCCATCGATCCATCGCTGTCCCTCCTCCAGCTGGAGGAGAAAACCCACCGGACCTTCTGAAGCCAGCCTAAGGAACAGAAACTGAAGACAGGTTGGCGTGTTTGTATAAAAAATCCTCCAGTAAACATCTCTGAAAGTGGATGCGGGCCGCGGTTCCTGCTGATCATCAGCGTGACTGAATCCTTGGTGTTGGGAGTGGTTCAGGGACCCGCAACGTGACTAAAACCAGACCACGGGGCTCTTCTTCTCCCTTTGAGGGCCCTTTTCCAGGTGTCACCATCCTGGCTTGTTTCCACTCCAGACCCTCCAGATCAAATGTGACCCAAAGCGTTTCATCTCACCACCTGCTTCTGGTTTTCAAAAGCTGCTCCAATTAATGGAGAAGAGGAATTCACAGGTTTGTTTCTCTGATGCAGGCAGACTGTTTCATTTCTGCTTCTTTTATCAAATATAAAGAAGAATCAGGTAGGATGGAGAATCTGGCCTCTGTTCCCAAGAGGAAAACATCATAAACGTCACAGTTTCTATAAAGAAAACCTTTATAAAAACTCACCGCTCCTTGGATCATCTGGATGTTCATTATTGGAGCGGCTGCAGTTCAAAGGGAAGGCTGTTGTTTTAATGAACTCAAACTTTGCAGATCTCCTGAAAAAATAACCAAGTTTGGCATAAATTCCCCTAAAAACAAAAGAAAAGCAGGTTGAGTAAACAGTGAAGTGACCTGAAGCTGCTCTGTTTCACTTTGTTTTTAAATAAGTCACAAAAAATAATCGAGCCTCAAGATTTTTTTAAAGTTTACATTCTAACCTAAAAAGTTCACAATGCTAAACAGAAGAGGATTAGCAGAGGTGTGGACTTGAGTCACATGACTTGGACTCGAGTCATTATTTTAATGACTTCTGACGTGATAAAATCTATAAAGACTTACAACTTGACTTGGACTTGAACGCCAATGACTTGCAACGTGAATCGACTTGCATCTGTTGACTTGATGATGACTTGAGCATATTTGATATTTTAGCACAAAAGTGGCCCGACTCAGCTAAAATCCCGTTTTCTATTTCTACCATACGTTGACTCAACTCTGGCTCATCCCTTGAGTTGGGCCCCAGAGGTCATAGTTCAAGAGCTCTATCTGAAAAGGACCAGGAACAAGAAAAAAAACAAGAAGAAACTCAGAAAACCCTTCAGAAAGTCTGGAGATGTTTTGATCAAAACCACTTTAACGGACTACAGGAGAGTCTGGCTGCTTTTAAGGTAAAACAATCAACCGCCTCATGGACCACATTCAGTGTTCCAAACTGTCTCCTGGAGACGAGCATGAAGTGTGAGTCATCAAGAGTAAAGGACAACGCTGAAGGTGCCCTGTCCTCTGAGGGAGAATAATTATCTGTTTTAATTAAGCACATCAAACTCTGTGTGTGTGTGTGTGTTATAATGAGAAAGGCAACATAAGAGGATGGATTTGTGTGTGAATGTACTAGGACATAAGATCTGTGTGTGTTTACTTGCAGGAATCTCTTGTGTTGCCTGTGTGAAGCTCATTAAACACACACCATATTTACATAATAATGAGCACACACAGCCACACACACACACACACACACACACACACACACACACACACACACACACACACACACACACACACACACACACACACAGTACAGAATAACAAGTGTGATTAACGAGCATGGAGGATGTAGCACCGAGATCTAATCCACCACTGCGGTAAATTTAAAAAGTAGACTAAAATGGGAATTTAACATTTAGCAAAGCTTCCTTTTATGGAACTGTCATAGGATGTTGTGACTAGAGGAATTTAATAGCGATTATTTTGATTTAGTCTCTTAACACGAGTTTTGTAGCAATTACTTAATATTTTAGGCACATTTCAAAATCCTTTCAAAATAAATGGGTTTAAATTCATAAACTGGAGAAGGAATTTTCCAACTTTTTGTTAAATGAATTAAATCTACCCAACTCCTGCTGGCTCGTAGGAGCTGTGACATGTTTCCATTCTGATGCTGCTCCACAGATGCAGTTGCATAGCCCCACCACAAGGGGCAGAGTTCTGTAACTCTGAATTGCTATTCAAATCGGAAATCCGGTAGCCTGGCAAGCTACCCTTGAATACATCAGCCGTGGGGCAGGATCTGCAGTTGTTTTTCAAATTGTGTCCACATGCTATTGGACGACAAACAACGTGACATACTCACCGCTACAGATCTCAGTCAACGGGGCACCATAAACTGTTTGAAAAAGATGCAAATACAACCTTTTTCTAAATAAATGTAAGTACCTCTATGTGCTCTTTATCTTCGTAACGCTTGTTCTGTGAAATTTATCCAATGACATTTTTAGTGGTTCTTCATCATGCACAGAGCTTGCTGACATGTTTCGATCTCTTCTGCCGCCTTCGTCAGGGTAACCGCCGGTGTTGGTGGCGTCACTTCTGTTTATATGCGGGCAGCGAGGACAATATCACCCTCTACTTCCCGTGCTTTCTCCGTTGATCGCCAAGTCCCATGAGTGGTCCAGCGTTTGTCCCTGTTCACAGTCAGGGGTCCATGCCCCCACATCTCAATAACTTCATTTATCCATCTTTATGATAAATGACCCGCACTTGTTTAGCGCCTCTCAGAGTATGGACTCCAAAGCGCTTTACACCACAGTGTATCATTCATCCATTCACACACACATTCACACACTGATGGTGATGAGCTACGATGTAGCCACAGCTGCCCTGGGGCACACTGACAGAGGCGAGGCTGCCGAGCACAGGCGCCACCGGTCCCTCCGACCACCATCAGCAGGCAAGGTGGGTTAAGTGTCTTGTTCAAGGACACATCAGCAGAATTCTCTGTCCGGAGCCGGGATCGAACCTGCAACCTTCCGACTACTGGACAACCTGGACACTGCCCTTTAGAATTTCTGTCGTTCTGTGTGTATGACCCGTGTGCTGTCCCAGTCCATTATATGATTTTGTCTTGTGCAGTGGTCTGTTATGGCTGATTTTTTATTGTACTTTTTAGTGAGCAGGATGATATTGCGCAGTGCCGGTTCTACATGGAATTACTCCCCGGGCGAGGCCCCCTTTGAGCGCCCCCCCCCACCCCCACCACCACCACCACCACCCCACCCGCACGCACACCCGCATGTTTTCTACAAACAGGCATGTTTTATTAGAACGACTATTGAACATTCATTTTTCTAAGTTGCACATATTTACATTAATTACTATGAAGCTGTGAGAATGTAAAGCAATATACATTATATACTGTATCAAAATATATAGAATCAAATATACAAAAACAATAGCTAAATATTAAGAATATATGAACATAATATATAATAAATATTCTAAATAGCAAAAATATTTCACACATAACAAACTAAAGATAATCACCACAGCATTGCACTTAGAATAGAAAACACAAACTAAAATTAAAACCTAACGTTGATGCAAAGTCATCAATAATGTCATCATATGAAATCTGCTCCCCTACTGAGTGATTGATACTAATCAGAGCCAGGTTAGTGAGCCGCCCCTGAAACATAGTTGACCTCAGCTATGACTTGATCAAGTTTTGAAAAGCTCCTCTCAGCTTGAGCCACAGTGACTGGCAGAGCAGTCCAAAAGTTGGGGTAGATCTCCAATAGATCTTTATCATGATCCATAATATTTTAGAATTGCCTCTGAAATTGTAATTTAAACTGACATAAAAAACTGTAGACTACCAAAAATGCCAACTTTTACAGAACAAATCAGGTAAAAATTAATCAGCACAGCCATCTGCAATAAATAAACAGGATAGTTAGTGGTGACTGGGGAGTTTTCTTCTGCTTGTACAGTTGTTTTATTTATTATTATGTGAACATGATCAACATGTGTTTGTTGTTGTTCAGGCAGGCCACAGGCTGCAGCGAGCATTTAACAAATCCTAGTTTCAATCAGTAAAAATCGATTCAAGGAATTTTTTCGAACCATTTGAATATTCGTTTCAATATTTCAGCCCTATTAGCTCTGTTAGCAACTAGTTGACCGAATTTAACCGTTAAAATCCCAGTTAACTGGTTCAAAAAACTGAAAACATGCATCATGAGAGCGTACATACCTTTATCTTTCTCCTCTTTTTTCTTTTTTATTCCTGAATCGGGCACCTGGTGGTTTTAGCCTTTTTATGTTCATCTCTTCTGTTTGGCTCTTGGCTCAATAAGTTAACTTTAGTCAAGACTAAACAATTTGACCTTGATGGGGGGGTGACCACAAAATTGTTTTGTTTTTCCTTTTTTATTCGGCCATTTCACACAATTCAGAAAACCTGAAAGAATGATAGGCCTGTGTTTATGATATTATGAATGAAATGTGCGTTGAATAGAAGAACATCAAGATGTGATTGACTTTAGCCATGTTAACACAGTTGGTTCAGCCCCTACCCGCTCATTTCATTTGGGAAAGACCTAGAGGTGAATTCCCCTGCCGCACCCCTCCCCTTCCTCTTCTTCATACACACACGGTGCACGTGAACGTTCTCAGTCAGCAGGAGCGTCTGCAGCTGCAGGGGGCGCCAACTTGCTGTTTCCAATCCAGACTCTGTGATATGACAGATAATAGAAAACCTTGGTGCGGCGCAGATTTCTTTCTTTTTTATTTTTTACTCAGCGCTTCTGCGCCCCTTTTGTGTCATGAAAAAATGCCGCCCCAGGCAACTGCCCTGTCTGCCCGTGCCTAAAACCGCTACTGATATTGTGTCTGCGACTGAGTGAAACTAAAGCATTTTACAATTATACTCTTCGCCGAGGGGGCGTATAGCGCTTTCTGGGGTATCCTGCCATTGATGCCGTCACATCTGTAGTATGTTTATGTATTTCAGAGACTTTTTAACACAAACAGATTTGTCCTCCACTTCTCCATGCCAACATCTCTAAACTCACATTTCCTGTAATTTCCTGACACAAATAAAATTTTGCTGCATTATCGTGTTAACATTTATATCGTCTGACTTTTTCCACAAGACGTTGTTCAATCTGCTCCGTGTCTGTCACTAGATATTAATTGGCTCTTGTTTTGTTTTTTTAAACATGCTGTTGGCGAAGTTAAAGGAAGCAGCGTCCTGACCAATCACAGTCTTGAATTCTACGATGCTTTCGACTGATATTTAGAAAAGTGGGCTCAACTCTGTCCGTGCTTGCGAGCCTTTGCAGAGCCCTTGCAACGATGGATAGTTCAATGCAAATCAATTCAATTCAATTCAATTCAAGTTTATTTAAATAGCACATAAGCATGACACGAGTAGTCAAAAGGACCTTCACATAGTAAACATTCCAATACAGATCAGTTCATTAAGCCAATCAGTAAAAAGTTTCCTATATAAGGAACCCCGCAAATTGCATCAAGTCACTGACTAGTGTCAGAGTCTTTACAGCAGTCCTCATACTAAGCAAGCACTTAGCGATAGTGGAATGGAAAACTTCCTTTTAACACGAACAAACCAGACAGGGAGTAAACTGAGGGAAAAGGGCTGTAAGTTAAGCAAACTTCCCACAGGAGAAAAGAACCACTATAAATCTGGTCATTTGGTAAGTAGCAGCTATGCTAGGGGAGACGAGATTATGTGGTGACGTCATATATGCGACGCGTCGATTTCTAGTTTGTAGTCATGTTAATTACGAACTTATACAAGCTGATAAATCTCAAAGTACGTAACTGGCATGGTCGAAACACCCATCAATAGTTTTCCTTTAAATTGCAGTACAACACGTGTGTTATCCAGGGCGTAAGGCAAAGCGGATTAGAAAATAGCGTTTTTAGCCCCGTTGACTTGCATTCCTTTTTCGTTCTTCCGGGGACCCGTGATGCTGAAGTTACTTAGGCTCCCTATAGTCGATGGGCGTGTGTGTCACTTTTATTTAGGTGCAGAGAATACTTGGTAAGTTCTTTTGGTTCTTTTAGTACTCACACTGGTGGTGTCCATTTTTCCCGAAGCCGGAATGCAAAACAAGCCCGTTACGTCATTTCCTGCACGGATTTTCGGAGTTCCAAGGACAACTGGAATGCAGCATAAATCCACTTTCAACCAGGAGGAGGGAGAAGCTGGAAATCGCTTAGTGTTACTTCAACTATGGTATCAAACGGACATCCACCTGTTATAATGCTTGTTTTATGTATGCAGCTGTTTTTGAAAAGCCTAAAAAAAGAATAAGAGACAATGATCAGCCCAAGAGGAGTCCAGCCTGATCTGGATTCACTTCTGAACAACGAAACAGAAAACCATCAAATGGTCATCAACCTGCAGACATAAGACAAATTCTGTCTCCAAGTCAAAGTGTTCACACACATTCACAGTAAAGTTCAACCTTTCTTTTATTGATACTTTCTAAACAATAATACTGAAAAGACCTCTGATTCACTCCCCATCACAGCAGGGGAGACACTTCAAAATCTGTCAGTCGGCACTCAGAACAAATAAATACATTACTCACAAATGTTCTGTTTGGATCTGTTTCCTATCACAAAATAACTCAACTATGAACAAAATGACAGAAAAACAGTAAATAAACAAACAGAATGATTATCTGAGGTGAGATCAACACTTCTTAAAAACAAAAGTGTAACAAAAATACAGTTTTCAGTCTTTTAAAGGTTGAATGTTCTGAATGTACTGATATCTTGTGGCAAAGTGGAAGATTGCATCCAAAAAGAAAAACTCTCAGAGGTGAGACGGCTGTGGCTGAAAGACGAAAAGCCCCAACTAGAGTCCCTGTTTGGTTTAGATGATCCAGTCCCGCGATGAGGCGAAACCACCTTCTGTGCACATAAATATTTCTCCATATCAGCTGCTTAAGGATAATGTTAAAGGTTTGGTTGACTGAAAAACCATTTTTAAGATTTATTTCTGATTATAATCGGTCACACTGAGATTTTCATGCAGTCTGAAATGAGTCTCAGACACCTATCTCCTGCATTAGCTTCTGATAGAGAACAGATGGTGAAACTCCAGGATTAGAAAATTCTCACATATCTATGTCACACTGCGAATTTGCATTCATGGATTCTTGGCTTAAGCCTGCCCACAGGAATGATTTTGTTGTTTGCAGGGAGGAGAGAGTGGAGAGCGTCTTGGTGATGGTGACTTTGCAACATGGATGAACGCGTTCTGTTGGCCAATCAGAAGAGAGGTGTGTGCATATCATTAATAATAATGAGCAATCCTGCTGTTTTCAGCCCACCTCTGCACCAGCAAGCTTCGGCATCTCAGAACAGGAGCATCATAGATTTTTTTTTATTACTCATAAGGCATTGATCTACACTAGAGAACACTGCAAATGTTTTGAATAAACAAGTAAACCACACCTTTAAAGCACCCAGTCCCTGGTCTGGACTGTGCTTCAATAGAAATATATTAGTTACAGGTTTCTTCTGTTTTCCAAAAATAAAAATAAATTCCATGACTTTACACATGGAGGATTAGCTTAAACATCTAATCTCTGTAAATTATACCAGCAGCCCAGTTTTTGTCTATTGGAACCTACAGGTGATTAAACTGAAACGTTGCGGCATGTGTGTGTCTCCATTTCACCAGGCCAGCCCAGAACAACTTCCCAGGTCATTTTAGGAGCCAGCCAAGTACCTGCCTTGGGACATGTACTCACAAATAGCCCTTTAGAGTCACTGGGTGGGACTTGTGGCTAACTCACACTGACTGGTTGTAACTCCGTGGGAAATTACATCAGCAGACATCACCAAACAACTGCCACAAGAGTTGCAGCATTATTGCCTCATCAAAATTACCACTTCTAAGCTCCCAATGCTAAATAATAAGGTGGAAATCACTCCACTACGCTGCTTTGCTTCAACTGAGAGCCATAAAAACAGTTTTTCTTCTGGTCATTGAACGCTGCTTTATATGTCATACAGCCTTCCAGTGAATTGTCTGAATGGCAGAAAATACGGCGTGGTCTGAGAGAATAACACATCTTTAATTAACCATGCTTATGGCTAAGTCAATGGCTGTGGGCGCATTTTGGAGCTGATCAGTGATGTCACTCGCTGACGAAACAGATATGCTGGCATCTTAGCAAGTTCCTTAAAAGACTGAATTTGTACGGAGACACAACTGCTGAGAGGACCGAGATATCTGTCAACTCCCAGAGATGTCCGGGAACTCGTAAAAGTAAAAATGTAGCTAGTGTTTGAATTCATAACAGTATTTTATATTACATTAAAGAAATGTCCTTTCAAATATATTTTCATTCTTTTACAAAAGTTGTGTGAAACACAAGTAAAGACTAAAGTTGTTTTATATAAAACTGCAAACAGATAAAGTTATGTAAGGCTCGATTCAGCCGGTTTAATGTGAACAGTTGTGTTTACTGCAGTGTTCGAGTCCTGAGGGAGAAAATATCTGGAAGCCAGCAAACAGCAGCAAGAAAAGTACAAGTAGAAAAAAAACTGAAGGAAAGGGAAAGAAATAAGGGAAAAAAATAACACTAAAAGAGGTAGAGAAAAGCAAAATGAGAACAAAAATGAAGGAAAAGATGGAAACATCGGAGAGTCTGTATAAAAGTCACAAGCTGAGTTCTACAAAGTCTGGAGTTTCTCGTTTAACATCAGTCATTTGAATCGTTCTGCAGGTGGAGCCAAACCATCAAATGGCAAAATCTCCGTAACCAGTGGGACAGAACGCAGCGCTGCGGAGCGTGTCGAGACAGTTCACGAGGATGAGAGCACCGGTCAGGTGTTTCCACCTCTTGGTGATGGGGTTCCTCATTTTGTCCAGGCCGAGGTGGAGCTCCTGGATGACGTCCCTGTAGCTGTCTCCGACATGGGCGGCCCACGTCAGCAGGAAGTCATAGGCTGGTTTCCACATGGACTGCAGGGTCAGAGGGGAGGAACGAGGCAGATGTAATAAATAATGCTGTTTGGTGTGTATGTCAAGGTCAGTTAGGTAGATGAATTGATATTAATGTCTTGACTGCTAAAACATCTGATGCTTTATTAACAATGTTTAAACGCAGGTTCATCCTGTTGATAGTCTCCACCAGTCCCCACAGGAAGGACTGACCTTGCCTCAGACCAGCTTGGTCTGATTTATCAGTAACACTCCCATGGGAAACTGTCTGTTGAATGGATGTACCTGGGTTTGTATGAAGGAAATGTGACCTTGTTTTAACTCCCTAGATTAAACAGCTTTCTGCCTTAATGGAGTAGTTTTGGAATGTGATGCGTGTGTGCGTTTGTGTCTGTAACTCTGTAACTCAAGAAGGCCCCGCCTTCTTCGTCCTGTCTTTTCAATAAATGCTATCGGAGGACTTCCGGTCCGATGAGAGAGCGATCTGAATTCATACTTGGTGTGTATTGATTTTCCTCTCCACTTTGCAAAATCTAAATTGATTGTTTATAATTGGTATTGGTGTTGGGCTGACCACTATCCATGAGACCAGAATTCCTTCGCCACCACATGCGACACTGACCTTTGTGCGTCAGTATAAGATTGCCCTGGCGTCCCATGGTCCGGTCCAGTAAATCATTGACAGCCTCTTGGACAAAAGCATCATTCGACCATGCAACAGCACCTACTTGGCTCCATTGTGGCCGGTGAGGAAACCTAATGGTAAGTGGCGACTGACCGTGGACTACAGACAGCTCAATAAACAGGTTCCTTTGTCGAGGTGGCCGATGGCGCGCCTGGAACAAGAACTTCCGAAGGTGAGGGACGCTAAATACTTCTCCACTCGTGACATTGCATCTGCTTCTGGACAATCCCTGTCCACAAGTCCGACCAACATAAGTTGGCCTTCACCTTCGTCAACCGCCAGTACACTTTCACTCGGTGTTCTTTTGGCTACTCCAACTCACTGGCTGAGTTCAACATCTTCTTGGACAAAGTCTGCCCTGATGCTCGAGAGCGAGGTACCATCATCTATGTTGATGACATTCTCGTATGTCAGCGTACCTTGGATCACCACCTGTCTGAGCTGGACCACGTAATGGGTCAGCTCGCAGCTGCTGGCGCGAAGATTTCTCTCGCCAAAGGTCAGTGGTGCAGGTTGAAAGTTCAGTTTGTTGGCCTCCTTGTGGGACCACAGGGAATGCAGCCGCAACTTGGCAGAATTCAAGGTGTGGCCACCATCAAACCTCCTACGAATATCTCTGAACTTCGGAGTTTTCTAGGTGTGTGCAACTACTCTCGCCAGTTCGTAGAACACTCCGCTGAGATAGCGAGACCTCTGACTGCCCTTCTGAAAAAGGATGTGCCGTTCAATTGGACTGAGCAGCAACAACGGGCTATGGACGACCTAAAGGCTGCTCTGTGCTCAGCTCCATGCCTGGCGCTTCCTGATTGTGACAAAGAGTTCCACCTTGAGGTCGGGTTCTCATCTACTTGCTTGAGTGCCGGTCTCTATCAGGTATATGACTGCGACAGGCATGTCGAGGCTTATGCTAGTAAGCTCTTGTCCGGTACTGAGTCCCGATACTCTGGCTGTGAAAAAGCTTTGCTTTCCACCATGTGGGCAGTTAAACACTTTTCCAGCTACATTGGAGGACAGAAAATCATCATCGAAACTACACATCAGCCAGTGACCTTCCTTAATGGTCAGCGCATAAGAGATGGTGTGGTGACCAATGCACGCATTGCGTCATGGTTGCTTTCTCCTCAGAGCTTCGACATTGAGGTGCACTATGCGCAAAACCGCCATAGTCCTCTTGGCATGGGTCTGGCTACGTGCCAACACTGCTCGGACGACGCTGTCGCGTCTGTCCTACGAGCAAACCCTCCCCAGACCCTTCTGAATCCCAACCACCACTACTTCGATCCAGCTCTCTGTGTGAATATGCCACCTGTGTACGTTGATGGCAGTTCCTTTCGGCATGGTGCTGAACCTAGTTCAGGCGTGGGTGTCGTTTGGTTACACGCTAACCGGAAATACTCTTGGTGTTACCAGCTGGGTTCTAAGACCTCACAGTTTGTGGAAGTGGCGGGTGTCTTGATTGTGCTACAACTTGCCGCAGACTGTGGTGTCTGCGAGATGGTGATCTGCACAGACTCGGACTACACGCAAACTATGCAAAAGAAACAGAACTCGAGGGGGGAGAACATATCGACGTAACAGGGGCAGGGCCCTTCAGAGCATCAAAAGTAAACAACAGCAATCTAAGCTGGATCCTATAAAATACAGGGAGCCAGAACAGAGAACCATACACTTAGGGATGTGCTCCTTATGTCCTTTTAACAACCAGGAAGCTGCGTCCAGCTGAAGTCGGTTGCACCATGACGAGGGAGGATATTTGGTTTTACAAAACCCAGCTATGTGGGTACATTAGCATTTATTAGCATGGATAAGATCGGTAAGCAGGTTAGAGCTGTTAAAGTGTGCATTTTTACAGTCAATCTTGGGAAATATCTATTGAAACGTTGTTGAAAATGAATAAAATTTTGTCCAGTTGAAAAAAACTGGTGGCTTCGTAACATACAACCAAAAAATCGGGTCTGAAGTACATAGGGCATGGGTCTAGCGTCTTTTGGGATGCCATGTTTCCTTCTGCCCAGCTCGGGGTCCTGCGCCTGTCGATGATGTCACACTAGACGACTGGCTGTACGTACGACTTACGGAAGTTACGTTACCAAGTTCAAAAACATTTATGCAGTAAGAAACATCAATTTAACCATTTTCTATCATGAGGTTTAGACAGTCTCTGCTCAGAAAGGAAAAAGGATGATGAAAAATGATTAGGAATCATCATATATTTTTAACAATTATTATGAGACTCGTTCACATTCTGAACACCAAACATGGAAACATCTGAAAATATTCCAATATTCCAGAATACAGTAATCCTCCCTAAAAGGTTATTGTAATGGGTCATAAGTGCAGCTGCAGGTAAATGTAGCTTCATCCCAGCTTGAATACTTTAATAAACCACTGCTAGGGGCAAACTGCTGATATGACTCTTTAATGCAGCAGAAATGTTGCAATATTATGAAATTATCTCATTACGTGTTTCTCCTCCAGCGTCCTTAAATCTTCTGGTGCCCAGATCCATTTAAAATGTACTGTTTATGTTTTTCAAACGAGTAAGGCTGTAGCATACTGGTGGCCATTTCTTCCCAGAAATAATACTTATGTTAGTAATATTACTAATAATATCTATGAAGGTAAATCTGCTAAAGTCCTTGACAGAAAACTGTTATTTAGTGGTGATTTTATTCTATTTGATGAACTTTAAGCTCAAAACCGCTGCGAGAACTTATAGCGACAGCACACTGAGTGCCGCTCTGCGTCATCGGCTGTAGCGTGCTGTCTCTGACTGTGATTGGTCAAGTGTTGACACGTGACCAATCACACCAGAACAAAGCTTGTTTGTGGACAAGAGGAATCCTCCCTCCTTTATCTGATTGATTTCCATAAGAGTGACTGAAACCCATCGCTGAAACCCGACAGGAGAACCCCCCCCCCCCCCCCCCCCCAAAAAAAAACAGAAACTCTTCAGATCTACACGATTCATGTGAATGCCACACTTGGCGTCAAAATTTTTGCCAAAAAGCGACAAGTTTGCGGGTCTGATTATTTAGAGCAGCAAGGGTTCCAATAGGATGTCTGACCCCAAAACAACATCCCAGAACTCAGACCAGGAACGTCTCCACATGGAGAACCCGGGACCTCACCTCGTTGTCCAGGACTCCGTTCTTGTCTCGATGCGGAGCCTCGTAAGCCTCCATCTGCTGCCTGGACACTCGGGCCAGTTTTTCTGCCAGCTCCCTCCACCTGGACGCCACCTCCACCGCCGTGGTCAGCAGAACAAAGTCCAGCACCAACTTGGCAACCAGACCCTGGCAGTCCATCTTCAGCAAGGCCTGATGGGTAAGGTAAAGGAGACACAGTCGGAGGATTCATGAGCTTTTAAGTCCTGTCAGGTTTTCCCAGCCGTGTGTGTATGATGGGAACATTCTCCGAACGTCCTGCTCCTTCAGGTTCTCCAGTTATTGATGGAAAAACAAAAGAACCTCTGAGTTAGGATAAGGTTTTCCTGGGAAAAGCACTTCTGGATCACGCAGCCCAACCAGATAACAGATGAGCTGTAAAACATGAACGGATAAATAGTTCAAGGCTCTTAATTGTCACGGAGAGAAATTTAAGACTCAACATGTAACGGATCCCTAGAAAACCATCCGGAGACATCACAAAGACCGGCAGGAGCCTCAAATAAAAGCCCACAGCTGATGTTTTACCACTTTAGACGGTGTCAGATCTATCAGCACATTTCCTGTTTATGAGCTTCTCATTTTGTTGGAACTTGCTCCAGATTTTTGGGCCAGCTGACGGGAACATTTTATCCCAAACTCAGCATCTCAAGGGAGTTTTATATTCCTTTTAAACCAGCAGCGCTCGTTTCCAGCTTGTTAACGTCTGCACTCGTCTGCACATTTAGACTTGGTATTTGCTTCAGACGTGCAAGCAGAAGCTTTATGTGGTTTAATCGTAGAAACAAACAGGGAAATGCACCAGTCTGATACGAGATCTGTGTAAATCCACACCACTGTTGCTGGAAAGCGACTCAGGCTGCTGATTAAATATTTAGATCACAAATACTGGACAGCAGCGTGGGTTTTCTTTACCTTTTATGAATTCATATTGGATCTAATGGACTGAAATCTCATGGAAAGTTGCTTTAATCAGACTTTAATTTCTTTAAATAAATTATTTTACAATTGTTTTATAACTCCATCATACAAATATGTATTTTATTTCTCTTAAGCACTCTAACACCTGAATAAGCTGCAACGACCAGGTCGCTGTCCTATAAGGTCTTTTTCTGTGGGTCCTCCGTCTGCTGATGCAGGCTTCACGCAGTTTTCTGGTCTAAATAAAGAGTTGGCCGAGGATGGTCCAACCGCGGCCCGTTATCAAACACGACACATTCAGACCCAAACCAGAACCAGATGAGGAAGGAGTTTCTGCTTCAAAATAAAGACGAAAAAGGTCAGAGTGCAGACATACGACATCATTAGAGAAAGATAAGAGCTGAGTCATAAGCTGGGTGTTCAAACTGGACCAGATGGGAGGTCAAAGGTCGGCATCTTTGTCAGCTGTTGTCTTAACTCGAGCAGAGTCATTTACATTGCAGCTCTTTGGACCAAACGGGAATGTTTTAAAGCTCCTGAACAAGTCTGCTGAATCATGTTTTATTCAGATTAATAAATGCTTTTTAGCTAAAACCTTTTGTATTTGCTGTTTACTGTGAATATAGGTGCGTTTTAACTGTATTTTTGAGATAGTTCTTTCAGAACTTGGTTCTATAACTGGTTTCTGAAATCCAAACCATGACTGTTCCCTCACCGTGCATTACAACAAAACGTCTACCTGAAACTCTGATGGCATTAAAGAAGCTGTTGGATATTTATGAGTAAGTCTGGATGGCTCCGCCCACTTAGAGAAAAAAAACACTTTATTATGCATCTCTAGAAACCAGCAAATTATCTATTTTTTTTTAAATCAACAAACTAAACGTTCTGCAGTTGAAATAATACACTCGGTTGAGTTTTTCTTTTTTTCATTACTATTTAGATTTTGACATTGAAACGTGTTTGTATGAATGAACATATTCATACAATAAACCCAGGTAAACCCTGATATTTAATCTGTGTGGTTTTGGCCGTGGGCAGGACACTGTCTCTATGGGCTAGTGGGTGGGTAACAGTACAGAAGCTGCAGAGGGGTGGGTTAAACTACGACTCTGCTTCCTGGTCTGGACCCTGGGTAGTCATGGAGGACTAATAAAACTGGCCATGTTCCTAGAGAGAAGAGCTGCTCCATCCAAAGAGGGATGGATGCCGTCTCTCCGCATCAGACCAGGTTTTCCCCAAAAAGTTTTCCAATTTCCAATGTGGCCCACGTTGTTTTCAGGACACCACCTAGACAGCCAGCGGTTGAAGGACAGCATGCGGCTAAACATGTCGTCACTGGTCCGATCAGGCAGGGGGCCAGAGAAAATTACGGAGTTCGACATCGTTTTGGCAAACTTACACACCGAAGCAACATTAATTTTAGTGACCTCCGATTGGCGTAACCGGGTGTCGTTACCGCCAGCGTGAATAACAATCTTACTGTATTTACGCTTATCCTTAGCCAGCAGTTTCAGATATGATTTAATGTCGCCCGCTCTGGCCCCAGGTAAACATTTAACCATGGTTGCTGGAGTCTCTAATGCCACGTTTCTGACTATGGAGCTGCCAATGATCAGAGTCGGCTTGTCAGCGGGTGCGTCACTGAGCGGGAAAATCTATTAGAAACGTGGACGGGTTGGTGTTAGGGCTGTCGCGTTTGAGGAATTCCCCCTGCGGTGATTCAGGGTGGCTTAATATTGCGGTGTTCGATATTATTGCAGCATTTTCTTTTTATTGCAGTACTATCTAAACATAATGTTTACACATTTAAAAAAGGTAAAAAATTGCCGTGCCTTCTTTTATAACACTTTACTGAATGCAGATCAAAGGGCAGTAACAGCACAGATCGCAGTAACGTTTGTTTCTCCGACAGTCGGAGTCCGACTGAACTTAAAAACAACACAATTCAGGAGAAGATTAAACTTTTAAATGCACATTTGGCTGCAGCATCTAACAAATAAGAAACAAGTCCCCATTTTGTTTAGTTGTTTAAAATCACGCATAAAAATTACATGTACCGGGCGCGGGGCACTATCATTTCACTTTCACACACACGAATGACGGTGCTTTGCTCGGTCACGTCCTTGTTACCCACAAGGAAAACCAGCATGTTAACCATATACGGTTTGAGAGAGGATCTGAGAGGGGTGGCAACATTTCCAGCAACACTGAAAACCCTCTCAGATGGTGCGCTCGTTGCACTAACGCACACGTACTTGTGTGCGACTGGCGAGCAAAGGGAATCTCTCCCAGTTGTTGCTCCACCATGTCAGGGGGTTTTCTTTAGGGTGAATGCATTCCTCCTGCAGGTAGCGAGTGAGCTCCAGCTCGGCTCAAACTCTCTTCGGGACGGTTGCAGAAGTAGTGCTTGTCCGGGACTTCAGCAGGTCTCCCGAGCGTTTATTTATTTATTTATTTATTTGCCGCTGGTGGCAGCTCTGTCTCGGCCAAGGACTCTGGCTGCGCAGCAGCTGACGTACTGAAAACCAAAGTGCTCCCAAAGGAGCGAAGTAACGTTTCGTTTTGATACCAGTGCAGCCATCCTTCTCAACATGCATCATTGAGTTGAGTCAAGTTCAGTAATCGCGGTGCCCATGATGCAGCGCGGTGGGTTTCTTCATATTGCGATATTTCATTTTTGCGGTTACCGTGACAGCCCTAGTTGGTGGTGGCCCACGGGCTGGGTTCTATGCTTCCTGTGTACCGTCACCCAGCCGGCCTGAGGTCCCGGCTGCTCGGGTTCTGCTGGAGGACCGCTACGGGGTGGTTCTGAGCTAGTTAGCCCCGTGCTAGCTAAGTAGCTACGGCTGTTTACGGGTTTTTCAACAGCGCGGAGCCGGGACCCCAATTCCGACACCCTCGCCTCCAAAGCTACAAAAATGCTACATTTATTACAGGTACCATTATCGCTAAAGGAGGCAGAGGAGTAACTAAACATCTGACACAGAGAGCAAGAGATAGGAGACGGAGAAGCAGAGACAGAAGTAGCCATAGCCATGCTGAGGCTAAGCTAACTGGACAGCAAACTGTTCAACACCAAATAAACTGCGTGCGAACTCAAATGGTTCCCTACGAGCTAGGTGGAACAACAGAAAATGTGTGTTTTAGCGTGCTTATGTGCTACAATAACTCAGAGATATCCAAGTACAGAGAAATTAAATCAGTTTTAGCGAGCCCCAAACACCAAACAGCTGCACGTAGTGCAACACTGAAAACAGGAAACAGGAAACGCCTTACCGCCAGGTGCAGCCAATCAGCCAACCAAAGCTGCTCCCGTTCTCCTCCTGCTGGTTTTCCCTCTTTTCAAACTGACAGGTGTTCCCGAGTGAAACCCGAGCTGGATTGAGCAGAACAGACATAGAGGCCCGGGGACATCCGACACCACCCGGTCAGCTCTTTCTAATGCTGAGTTTTGGGTTACCAAAGGTGAAGGTCCAAATGAGAAAGCTTGTGTCTGTCAGTGCAGCCGAACACCGTTTAATAATAGGTTTTTGCTCAGGGGCTGGGAGAGTTGCTCCCGCTGGAGATCAAACAGATCCTCCTCTTTTTTTCTGTCGTCAAACTCCAATAAACTCCATACAACGTGGAAAACGACACATTTAGGAAGCTATCCTCTTCCAGACCTTAGTACGGCTGGAGTATTGAGTCTCTATGGATATTAGACGATGGGGTAAATGAAAAAAAAGTTGTCACAGACTCCATGGAAACTTTCAGAGAATCCACAAATAGTGGCTTCCAGATGGTTTTGTTACTGACCGATGTTTGTGAGTTTAGAAAAGAAGCAGATGAGACGGCGTTTCCGACAATTTTGTTTTTCGTCGGACAATATTAGAACATGTTAGTAATGTTTGAGGTGCTTTTATAAAACGGTATAATTAACACTCCCGGACAGGGTAGGAATTACACAGAAGCTTCCGGGGGAACCCAGTGATGGGAGGAGGAAGAGGAGGGGGGGGATCCTTTTTGTCTTGGCCCCCAAAATGCCTTGAAACGGCCCTGGGTGTGTGACTGAGTTTTGAAGGTGATCTGAATTTTATCAAGTGTATAAATATTTCATGTGTATAGCTTGTCGTTTTATACAGGTAAAAACGTGTAGCGGAGATAAATCTACCTACATTAGACTTTTCAGACATTTTTCTTTGTTTTCTTGTTTTTATTTAATTATTTTCCTGTCCTGTCTGTCTCTCGTCTTCCTGCATCTCCTCTAAACTCTCCAGAAGAACTGTTGCCTGGATTCTTACTTTTTCACCTCATCAGTTACTTTTGAGCAGATCAAAGGGATCTCCTGACCACAAAGCAGAGTGCGCATTTCGATGCTGCGTCAGTGAGGTGAAATCACCGCAGCACACGATGAGCAGAGCGCGTCAGGAATGATTAAAAGACAGAGTACCAGAGGATTTAAACAGATATGAATGATCATGTGTTAATAATAATGTTTTGTTGCGCCCCCTTGAGAATGCATTGTGCGCCGTACGCAGCGGGTGCACCAACGATCAGCGCTCTGCGTCCTCTCCGCTCAACAGAATCCCGCTACGCTGAGAGTCCATAAATATTGTAATATAGGTAGAAACTGGATCTTTCCCTGAAAGAGATCCCTGCTCCTGGATGAGAAACCGTACATTTTGATCAAAGTAGGAAACACCCCCCGGACGCCCCGGACAGAGAGTGAAAAGTGGACATGTCCAGGGGAAAGAGGACGTATAGTCACCCTAAGTAGGAGCCCACCATGACCTCCAGGATTGAGCATCGTTTGATTTTGAACAATTCCGATTCCGATTCCAATTCCTCATTTCGATTCCGGTTCCTATCGATTCCCGATTCCGATTCTTTCAAGACATGACAAGCTTTACATGAGCCAGCTAACCACAGGTCCTACTTGATGTAATGATCTTAACTTCAACATGAATTTTAATTCTATGAACAACAACATCACCTTCATTTAGACAGAAACATGTTTTGGAGAAAAAAAGAAAAACACTTGCAGCACAACCAGTGTGTTTGTTTCTGACCATAACCAAAGTCTGGCAGAAGCCTCTGGGATGAGAGGCTTAATGTCTCCAACATATCCAGGAACGTCCAGCTGTTTTCAGCTAAAACTCTCAGGATGATCATGTCCAGGATGACTGAGAGCTACACCTCCATGCTGCAGCAGCATTCAGTCAGAACAGGAAGTGAAACTTAAACGTAGCTGCTGTCAGTAACAATCTAACAGATTTTAAACATTAAAACTCTATTACTACTCTAAATAGTTCAGAAAGGAAATTAAAATGGTCACAACTTTGTGTGTGATTTATTATTATTATTATTTATTGTGGCAGAAGCTGGTGTGGTCCACCACAGAGAAGCTGCTCTAGCATGATGACTTTAATTGTTCTACAGGTGTTTGTTCAGTCTTCTGACGCTCTGTGTGTGTTTTTATTTCTGCAGTGAGACAAACTCACCTCACCGTCCAGAGTTTGTTCTTTAAAGCTTCTATTAAATCCACCGTGTTGACGTATGTTAACAAGTTTCCTCTACACTGCAGGAGTTAAAGTTTACATTATGGAGTAAAAGTTGGTCGGACGCGTTTGTTTAGATTTGGCCGCTGCATGTGGGGTGGGGTGGGGTGGGGGTGGGGGTGGGGTCGGGGGACTTGGTGCTGCACACAGACAGCTGGTGTGATCAGCTCTGAAAAGTGTTGATCACAATTTGCAGATGACGTTTATTTTTCACGGAGATCGGCCGCGGATTCCTCTTCCGTCGGCACGCTAGGAATCGAAACTAGGAATCTAAATAAAAAACGTTGAGCGATTCCGGGAAAAGTGAACAGTTGGAACCGGTTCCAATCGATGCTCGATTCTCGATGCCCAACCCTAAATTCACCTCCATCATAAAAAAGGCCCAGCAGAGGATGAACTTCCTGAGGCAGCTGAAGAAATTCTACCTGCCAGCACAGTTGATGAGGCAGTTCTACACCGCAATCATTGAGTCCATCCTCACCTTCTCAATCACAACCTCGTGGTATGCTGGAGCCACCACCAGGAACAGGAAGCTGCAGGTGTACACGACCTGTACACCTCCAGGACAATGAGGCGTGCAGGTCAGATCGCAGCTGACCCGTGTCACCCTGGACACAGTCTTTCTGACTCGCTCCCATCTGGCAGAAGGCTCAGATCCATTCAGACCAGAACTGAGCTCTGCTGTTGGACTCATGGATGACAATCCTAGCACTGCCCACTCCAGCGGCTTGGTTTCCATTACATGACCCGGTGTTGTGTTTGCACCTGAACTGTTGCGCTCTGACCTGTACCTACACTGTCTTGTACATAGTAGCCATTTCTCTAATTATTGCCACTTAATATTAATTTTCATCATGATCATATTCTTACTTCCTACATTTGCTTATCTCTTATTTTTACCTTTCTTTTTAGTTCCGCAGCAATTTTCTAATGTTGTCATTTCTCGCACATATGGCAATAAAACCTTCTGATTCCGGTTGAGCTAAATTCATGATGCATCCTTTGGTCAGGGGTACACTCACACTCTCTATCTGGGCCTCACTGCTCTCTGTAGCTGTTTCCTGACTACGCAGGGGAGGAGTACGGCATAAACAAAGCTCTAGTCAACAGCTACGGTGAAAAGGCTCGCTAAAACACACACGAACGTCTCCAAATAATAAAAGCCACAAAGCCAAATGAAACGTTTAGAGCAGAACATTGACCCCTGATCGAGCAGACGAGTGAGAACACGTGGAACGACCACTTAGAGACGGAGCTAGCTAGTGGCTAATGCTAGCGGCTTGACGACATAATAGGGTATGACGTGCTTCAAAGATTCACAAGCCAACACACTGCCTTAAACTTGCTCTGACTGGTTCATCGGTGGGTCTGTTGTGCTGACAGAAGCAGACTAACAAATAGCGTGACTCAGCTGAAAAAAAAATGTGTTCTTGTAGACGTGTCCAGAAATAATGGCGCTGACGATGGAATGCAAATAGACGGTTCTACGATCTCCGAGGTCTGGTGGATTATAATCACTTTATAATCCTTAACTCATTCACTGCCAATGACGAATTTGCATTTTTTTTTTTTACTGTGTGGGCATCGGAACGAGCCCCCGCACCGCAAGAACAAACATCTCAGCTCTAACACCGATCTTCATCCACGTGCATCACAAGTCACGTGATCAGGAAGCAGAAAATCCATGTGTTAGGAGATCTTTTTGGGCCGCTGCTGTAAAAAAAGTGAGGTGCGAACCGGAAAAGCGTCTGCCGATCACAATTCAACAATGGATTATGAAAGAACGGATAAAACTCAAAACGCGCGGATTCTTCCTGATGTAAGAGGTGAGTCTCCTCTTTGTTTTGGTTGTTTTGGTGTCGACGACATCCTAGCGCGCAACATTCTGTGACTCTTAAAAAACAGTAAAAACGGAGAGAAACGCTGGCAGCGAATGATTTAACAATCTTATAACGTCAGATTGCACGGGCCGCACGGCCCTAATTTCCAGAGGTTAACGGTAAAAGTGACAAATTGTCTCTTTGGGTCGTCCGAAGCAACGGAGAGGTTGGAAAAGGGGTGAAGAAGCGTGCGGAAGCAGTTAAGAATGGGTGGAGAGAAGTATCCGGTGTGATGTGGGACAAAAGGGTTTCAGCAAGAATGAAGCCAAAGAAGAAGACCAGCCATGTTGTCGGGTTTAGAGACGATGTCCATGAGAGACAGGAGGCAGAACAGGAGGTTGTTGTGGTTCTCTTTGGCAGTGACACGGATGGGTAGGGTCAGCAATGAGTCAATCAGAGGGACAGCTCGTGTTGGATTAGGGCTGTGTAACCGGATTACAGGATACAATAAGATAATTAAAAGAAAAAATAAACAAATGGGCCAATAATTAGGTTCGGGGAGAATTGGAGGTTGTTTAAGAATGACTGGAGTCACGGGTATAGCATGAAACGGTTTATATACTAAATTTTAATAATAATGGGAGATATAACACATAAAGATAACACATAAAAACAGATGAAAACAATCGACAATAGTAAAATGGTCGGTATGAGATTTGATCATATGAGTCACAAGTCAGCCGGCGTCAAGTCAAATCCCCACGCTTGGGGTGAAAGTCAGTCCGGTGGTGCGATTTTTTCCTACCACACCGTTGAGATTGTTCACAGAAGAGAGCAGTCTGCTCTTCAGTTACTTGAGATGTCCTGGTTCGTTCAGTGGTTAAGGCTCGCCATCTCCCTCGTCAGGAAGAAATCCAGTTCTCGTTCCAAGTGAGTGATCATAGGAGTCGGGATCAAACCCAAGGAAAAAAAAAAACCCAGCCTGTAAACAACAGGACTGTTAGCGAGTTGGCATCGACCCTTCTCGTCACATCACAGCATAAAGTCTTACAGACTTAAACAAATGCTTCACTCTATTGGCATAGCCAATCATGTTTGGGTTCACAGTTCAACTAACATAACATCAATTTGATTGTCTATTAAAATAATTCTCAGTAGCTCTGGAAATATAATTACATATGACAACAATTGTTCAGCTCAATAGGCTCAGTTAGATTCTATTACTCTACACTATTCAACAAGAAATACATTCATGACAACAAGGATACATTTAGTTGTGTTTCTATACAGCATTGTGACACCTTGTATATCTGTAACACAATAAATAAATAAATAAATAAATAAATAAATAAATAAATAAATAAATAAAATGTTCTATAACAAAATTCAACAAAATATAAATTCTGGTCCTTTGGTCCACCTTTGTAAAATAATTCCTCCCTAATCAGTTAGCTTTTATTTATTTTTATTTATCTATTTTTTTTATTATTAAATGTTTGGTTAAGGGACGCATTGCTAATTCTATGGCGTTAGCTATAACGCCCCTGAGGACTTTGTACATCTAGGCCGTACCACCGTTAACTGGCGGTTTGAGCCGTTAACTCCTGGGAATCCCATATGCCCTACCGCCGTTAACTGGCGGTTTGAGCCGTTAACTCCTATATGCCCTACCACCGTTAACTGGTAGTTTGAGATGTTAACTCCTGGGATCTAACGTCTAGCAGCCCACTGCTGTCACCTCGGTTGCTGTAATTAGCTTTTTGAATTTAATAATTTACTGAATTTAATCTCATTCACTCACCAACGCGCTCCAACGGTTCCCTCCTACAGAGGATTGGTTCACTCTGTCGTCTCCACACAAATCTATAAGAATGGAATTAATTTGATAAGCTATTTAAGTTTCCTTTTTTTTTTAAGTTGCATCGTTAGCTTTTTCTCTTCTTTTTTCTTTACTCACCGCGTTGGTTCCAAGTTCCTAGCTCTTATTAGAAGGAGTCAAGTCCGCCTCTCCCTCTATCTATGCGGCACCCAAATCAGGGTTCTTCACGGCCTCGACCGTTGTTTTTTTTTCTCTCTCTCTCTCTCTCTAACCGCTCAGTCTTTGCTTTCTGTATCTGCGTGCTGCACAGCCGTTTGTCTCTCTCGCTCAGCTGCGTCGCACGGTTTTATTTCGCGGAGGCGGGACTTATTTCTCTCAGCCAATGAAATTTCAGATTCCCACCTGGACCAATAGTATACAGCTTTCCTCTTCTGTTTCTGTTAGTGATGTTCAAGATTCTTGTTTTAACCGATGTTTAATATTAAACTCGTTATTTTAGTTATTCACCCTTCCAATAATTCATTATGAAATTATCTATTAGTTAATTAGATATCTATTAATTAGTATTGTTAATTTCCTTAATTTATATTTTATATTTTATCTAAATTGAGGATGGATCATATTAGTAAGCCAATTAGTTAATACCTCATTAAGGTTCTAGCTTCTGGGTTACATCCTCCCCCATTAAATATCATGCACGTCCCTGTGCATTGTTTCTACGGGGTACACAACTTCTTGAGTAAGAGAGTCAATAAAAGCTTTATTAAGTCCTTGGAAAAGGGACCTAACTACGGTCACTAGTGGATTGCCCAATTGAGAGTAAGTTAGTCTTTGAGGAGGCTGACTACTTCGTTCAGATCTCCTGACATACATCTCTGGTTGCACAGTATCATGCTCATCCGTTTCGGTTTGATTCTCAACTGAGACAGGACGAAGTGAGCTCTCTGTTTCCGACAGAGCTGATGAGCTATTCTCTAAGACTTTGGTCTTTTCAGATGTATGTGTCTGATCGTGTATGATGGGTTCAAAACTTACATCACGTTGCTGCGACTTTAGGACACCATCCAATTGAGGTAGGTTTGTGTTAGTTTCATCCCCCGTTTCTACGTCAGGTAAGTATACTTCGTTTTTTTTCGTTTTTTCAGGTAAGTATGTTGCTGCTCCTTTCACTCTTTCAGGTAAGAATGTCGCAGTTTCACTCATTCTGTCAGGTAAGAATGTTTCGGTGTTGATGCCTTTGTCAAGTAAGGACAATTCAGCATTTTCATTACCAGCTAAGGTTGGTTCCTTGCGATCCCCTGTGTGTAAGGATAGTGTGTTTTGTTGTTGAATATTATTTACCGGTCCTGAATCTGCTATGAGTTCCCTATTTGGCAAGGTGACCGCTATTTGATAGGATGGTCGGTTTAGCACTTGTGGAAGATCAGAGTGATAAAACTCATCTACCTCTTCGTCAAGTGGCTCATCTGGGTCAGGTTCTAAGGCTGAACTCTGTCTTGTATGAGGTCTGCTAGGTTTCGTAACGCGTTCTGTTTCATTTTCTAATGAAGAGAGAAAACCACAAGGCAGTAAAAGATCTCTGTGGAGTGTTCTGTTGGGTCCTTCTCCGTTCTCTGGTTTTACAGTGTATACTGGCAAGTTTTCCATCTGTTTGAGAACTATATACACTGTTTGCTCCCATTTGTCTGCTAATTTATGCTTTTCTCTTAAGCGAAGATTTCGGACTAAAACACGATCTCCCACACCTAGTGTGGACTCGCGAATGTTTCTGTCGAACCGTTCTTTGTTCTTCCTCGCTGTTTTTTGAGAGTTTTTTATGACAATGTCATAACTCTGTTCCAGATGACTCTTCAGTTCTTTAACATACTGAGAATGAGTTATAGAGGGCTTGTTCAAATGCGGTAACCCAAAGGCAATATCTATAGGCAACCGAGGCTGCCTACCGAACATTAGCTCGTAGGGAGAGTATCCCGTCACGTCATTTTTTGTACAATTGTACGAGTGAGTAAGTGGTTTTACAAAATCGCGCCAGTGATGTTTCTCAGTGGCTTGTAAAGTTCCCAACATGCTGAGTAATGTACGATTGTACCGTTCAACGGGGTTGCCACGAGGGTGATAAGGGCTCGT
Source organism: Nothobranchius furzeri (assembly GCF_043380555.1). Taxonomy (NCBI): domain Eukaryota; kingdom Metazoa; phylum Chordata; class Actinopteri; order Cyprinodontiformes; family Nothobranchiidae; genus Nothobranchius; species Nothobranchius furzeri. The sequence continues at coordinate 83,969,314 of NC_091743.1, forward strand.
TCTGACTTTACGGATACCAAGTAAAGAACAAAGTTCCTTGATTGTACGTGATTCGAAATCCCGTCCCTGATCACTATGAAGACGCTCAGGAAACCCGTAGTGGACTAAAAAATGTTCCCACAGGTTCTTCGCGACGGTGGTGGCTTTCTGATCTTTGGTTGGGATGGACACTGCATACTTTGTAAAATGGTCTGTAATCACTAAGACATCTTTAGTGTTCTTACTGTCTGGTTCTATGGAGAGAAAATCCATGCAAACTAACTCCATAGGTCTGGTGGTGGTAATACTCACCATTGGAGCAGCTTTGTCAGGGAGGGCCTTCCGACGGATACATCTTTCGCAAGTTTTAACTTTGATTTCGATATCACTAGCCATTCTTGGCCAGTAAAAACGGGACCGAATGAGATCTGTCGTACGTTCAACCCCAAGATGCCCCATATCATCATGTAGGCTTTGCATGACTGTTGAACGTAATGAATCAGGCAAGACTAACTGCAATGATGTCTCTGGTCCTAATTGGCGTCTCCGGTACAGTAAATCATTTTGAAACTCAAACCGTTTCCACTCTCTCAAAAGGTTAAGAACCACCGGGGGTTCTGCAATAGTATCAGTTGGCGGTTTATTGTCAGTCATAAGCAGCTGAATGACTCGGCCAATGGTTGGATCTTTCCTCTGCAAGGAGACAAGGTCAGCATGGTTATACTTGGGCACAGCAAAGAAACTGTCACTATTGTCTTCCAACTGGAATAGGTCTGGAATGGCCGCTGCAGACATGGCAAGTGACTGAACTAAACCACAAGGAGAATCAGTCTCATCCAAGACCATGTGCTTTTGGCATGTTGCCTTCACTGCTTCGGCTTGAAGTTGAAGCTCGACTTCTTTGACAGAGGAAAAAAGATGAGATCGGAACTCATCTAGTCGTTGGCATTCCTCAGTGAATTTTGAGTTGTCTTCAGGTTTATCATGCAGCCTCCTAGACAGGCCATCCGCGTCAACGTTCTGTGTACCTGCACGGTATCTGATGTCAAAATTATAGGTGGACAACGCAGCTAGCCAACGATAGCTCGTTGCATCGAGTTTTGCCGTTGTTAAGAGGTAAGTTAACGGATTATTATCAGTAATGACAGTGAATGTGTTCCCATACAAATAGTCATGAAACTTATCTGTTATGGCCCACTTTAAGGCTAGAAACTCCAACTTGTGCGCAGGGTACCTAGTTTCACTAGAGCTTAAACCGCGACTTGCATAAGCGATTACCTGTGTGACACCGTTTTGCACTTGGTATAGCGCTGCACCGAGTCCGGTCGTACTAGCATCTGTGTGTACTAGATATGGGAGTTTTGCGTCAGCGTAGCCAAGAACTGGCGAAGTGGTAAGTTTTTCAATAATAGTTTGAAAGGACTTCTCACAGTCTTGGCTCCAACGATTCCCAAAGGGTTCTTTGGGGTTCAAGTACTTTGATCTACATGGTGGTGTTTTAAAGTTTTTCCGTTTGGGTGGATAACCAGCCGTGAGAGATGTTAGTGGCTTGACAATATTTGAGTAATCTTTAACGAAGCGTCGGTAATAACCGGTAAATCCTAAGAAAGATTGGAGTTCCTTCAAAGTCTGAGGCTTCGGCCATGTTTTGAGTGCTTCCACCTTATCTGGATCGGTTTTTATGCCATCTCGAGATACTATATGTCCAAGATAACGCACAGATGTCTGGAAAAAACGACACTTATCTGGTGATAGCTTGAGTCCGTATTCTCTAAGCCGTTCAAGAACGTGAGAAAGTCTGGTTTCGTGTTCTTCCAAGGAGTTGGAAAAGACGATCAAGTCGTCTAGGAAAACTAACACTTCCTTCAGATTAATGTCCTTCATACACTTTTCCATAACCCGTTGGAAAGTGCTTGGAGCATTTGTTATTCCTTGTGGCATACGGTTAAATTCATAAAACCCAAACGGGCAAACAAAAGCAGTTTTAGGTTTATCCTTTTCACACATCTCTATTTGATAGTAACCTGACTTGAGGTCCATCACAGAAAACCACTGTGATCCAGCGAGAGCAGAAAAGGACTCCTCCAAGTTAGGCAGGGCATATGCGTCGCGAATGGTTTGCAGATTAAGCTTTCTATAGTCTATACATAGACGTACCTCACCATTCTTTTTCCGAACTACGACTATTGGTGAGGCAAATGGAGACTCCGACTCTCTTATTATACCGGTTTCCAAGAGGGCTTCCAAATGTTTTCTCACGGCTTCATAATCATGTGGATGGATCGGCCGAGATTTCTGTTTGAATGGGGTCTCGTCTTTTAAGTTGATGTGATGTCTTATCTGTTGTGTATGACCAAAATCAAGATCGTGGTGCGAAAACACATCGGAGTAAGTGTTAAGTTTGTTGGTGATCCTCCCTTTCCATTCTTCGGACAAGGGCGAAGTACCGAAGTCAAAACTGAGAGGAGGGTTTGAAGGTGAAGTCTGTTGCTGCAAACTACACGCCGCAAGTACTTTCTGATCACTTTTGTCAGGTTCTGGATATGGCATAACACGATCGGCTTTAACTAACTCAGCGATCACACAGTTAGTGGGTAATGTGATGTCATGGTTAGTTTCGTTTCTTAGTACAACAGGTACTTTGTATGGACCATGTGAAGGTAAGGAAATGAGGCAACAGTCTACAATTATACCCCCTGGTAGAGAACCATTGGTGGGTTGTTCAATGAGTGCATAAGGCTCATGCTTGTTTTGGCTGGGTTGCATAAACCCTTCTAGTAACAGTTTTTTATTTGCAGGGAGAACTTCTTGGGTTCTCCCTCGAAGCTTCACCACACCAACTCGTCCATCTTTGCTTTGTTTTTTTCTGACTGCTAAGGCTTTTAGCACGTGTTGGTACCCATAAGAGAGTGCCTTGGAATCAGGTAAGTTATTGGCAGACAATTGCTCATACAAAGGATCGAGTGTGTTTGTGCCAATGAGTAGTGGTGTATCAGAGTTTGAGCTTATATCCGGAACCACTAACGCAAGGGTAGGTAACTCAAGTCCAGACTGATCGAGCTCTTTTGGAAATGTGACACTTATCTCTATGTATCCTAAATAAGGAACTGCTTGACCGTTTGCGCCCTCGACTTCTAACAGATTACTGATGGGTTTAATTGAGAGGTCAGGTAAGTGTTCTTGGTAAAAAGAATTGGCAATGGTGGTTACCTGGGACCCTGAATCCAGTAAACAATTACATTCAACACTGTTAACTGAGACTGTAGCTGTGCATCGCCCACCCACTAATCTTTTGGGAAGTTTTGGCACTGAATGAGCATGAACTGGCTTGCAAAAAAGTCTCTCTGTCCTTTCCTTAGAGGGACTTGGTTCTACTTTAGCACCTATCTGTCCCACGATAGGAGCTTCTACCGGTTTAAAGGAGGAGACTGAGCAATTGGCTTTGACATCTCCCACTCGCGCTGCTTCTGTCTAAGAGCAAGTCTTTTAGTTGCAACTAGTGCTGGATTTGGCTCGTTGCTACAGCTAGAAGCTATGTGCCCATCTTCTCCGCACTTAAAACAGTATCCAGGCTTTGGTCTGGGCACCACTGCTGTTATCTGCTGAATCTGTTTGGGCTCATCTGGAATTTTAGTCCCCACACGGGGTTTTGACTCTTTTTGAGTTTTCTTTGCCTTTTTATCTGTGTTGTTAACCTTAAGCTGTGCAATTTGGCTCCTGAGCTCAGCGATTTGTTTGCGTAAGTCATCACAGTTATCATCTATTTCCAGTTCACAAGTGTTTTTACTCTGAGAGCATGTTGTTTGCACATTTGAATACACTCTAGTTCGTTGTGCCCCTAAGTGTTGTTTCATGCGTGCTGCTTTAGTAGCCTGTTTGTCTTCTTCAGTGCGCAGTTTGAGGAGAAGTGCTGTAAAATGAGGCGGGTTGTCTTTCTTTTGTTCGAGTTGCAGGTTTGAAATCAGCGAGCTGTCCCAACAGCCTCTGCAAAACTGCTTGAGCAGCTGCTGGTCGGCGTCACTGGAGGAAATTCCATTCCTCTGAATAACTAGGTTTAACAAGGTGTATAACCTCTGAAAGTAATCGGAAGGTTTTTCACCACTGTCCTGGTTTGTGTTTAAAAAGCGAGCAAAGAGCTCGTCGCCGTCTTCGACAGCTGCGTAAGCTGAATCGAGATGTTCAAGGTACGTTTCCGGGTCGGATTTTGGACTAAGAGCTTTAACGACGCTCGCTGCTGGGGCTGACAGACTCTCCACGATTCTTCGTACAATTTGGGACTTGGTGAGTGAAGGATCATTTATGCATAACACTACACTACTACGCCAAGTATCATAGTCAGTTTCAAAAGAAGGGTGTGGAACTCGCCCTGAGAACGGTTTTAGTCTGTATTGTGAAGTAGGCGGAGGGATAACCTCACTGCTTTTAACAATGTGTTCCACAATAACTCGCTGAACCTCAGGTGTGTTTAAAAGATTTGGTGGAATGCAAGGGTTTTGTTTTCCAGTCTCTGTAGGTGGACAATTGTCCTTTGAGTTGTTCATATAGTTAACTTCTGGTGTTAAAGGCAGGGAATATGTAACTTGGTCACTATGGAGCATTGGCTCTGGTTCAGTGACTGGTTCAGATGCATGGGTATCCCTTCCTAAAGATTCCCCAATTTTTGCCAGTTCCTCCATTAGAAGGTCTTTAAATGATTGATTGCTACGCGCAGCTATGTCCCTGAGCTCTGACAGATAGGCATCAGTGGCAGATGTGCTAGTTTCTAGACTGTACGCGCTGGCTAGGTCTTGAATATGGAAGAAAACATCTGGGTTCCTAGTACAAGGTTTGTCATAGGGTAAACATTGTTTCTTTAATTCCTTAACAGTGGCTTCATGTTGAAACTCCACAATAATCTGATCACAGTTTGGTAACTTAATGCGCCTGTTAACTGGTCCGAATCCTTCCATAAACCCAAAGACTTCGTTATCAAGGTCTGTATCAGTTAACCCACTGATTAAAACAGCATTTGAAACTTTGACCTTTTCTGTTTTCACAACTTCCATTTTAAAACACTCAAAAGTACCAATAATGCCAAAATGGCAAACCACTGTGACCTCCAGGCACTCTTATGATGTCAGTCAATGGTTAGCTAAGGTAACAACTCTACAATTCTCCTGGCTGGCTCGCCAAGTTTTATGTAACCGGATTACAGGATACAATAAGATAATTAAAAGAAAAAATAAACAAATGGGCCAATAATTAGGTTCGGGGAGAATTGGAGGTTGTTTAAGAATGACTGGAGTCACGGGTATAGCATGAAACGGTTTATATACTAAATTTTAATAATAATGGGAGATATAACACATAAAGATAACACATAAAAACAGATGAAAACAATCGACAATAGTAAAATGGTCGGTATGAGATTTGATCATATGAGTCACAAGTCAGCCGGCGTCAAGTCAAATCCCCACGCTTGGGGTGAAAGTCAGTCCGGTGGTGCGATTTTTTCCTACCACACCGTTGAGATTGTTCACAGAAGAGAGCAGTCTGCTCTTCAGTTACTTGAGATGTCCTGGTTCGTTCAGTGGTTAAGGCTCGCCATCTCCCTCGTCAGGAAGAAATCCAGTTCTCGTTCCAAGTGAGTGATCATAGGAGTCGGGATCAAACCCAAGGAAAAAAAAAAACCCAGCCTGTAAACAACAGGACTGTTAGCGAGTTGGCATCGACCCTTCTCGTCACATCACAGCATAAAGTCTTACAGACTTAAACAAATGCTTCACTCTATTGGCATAGCCAATCATGTTTGGGTTCACAGTTCAACTAACATAACATCAATTTGATTGTCTATTAAAATAATTCTCAGTAGCTCTGGAAATATAATTACATATGACAACAATTGTTCAGCTCAATAGGCTCAGTTAGATTCTATTACTCTACACTATTCAACAAGAAATACATTCATGACAACAAGGATACATTTAGTTGTGTTTCTATACAGCATTGTGACACCTTGTATATCTGTAACACAATAAATAAATAAATAAATAAATAAATAAATAAATAAATAAATAAATAAAATGTTCTATAACAAAATTCAACAAAATATAAATTCTGGTCCTTTGGTCCACCTTTGTAAAATAATTCCTCCCTAATCAGTTAGCTTTTATTTATTTTTATTTATCTATTTTTTTTATTATTAAATGTTTGGTTAAGGGACGCATTGCTAATTCTATGGCGTTAGCTATAACGCCCCTGAGGACTTTGTACATCTAGGCCGTACCACCGTTAACTGGCGGTTTGAGCCGTTAACTCCTGGGAATCCCATATGCCCTACCGCCGTTAACTGGCGGTTTGAGCCGTTAACTCCTATATGCCCTACCACCGTTAACTGGTAGTTTGAGATGTTAACTCCTGGGATCTAACGTCTAGCAGCCCACTGCTGTCACCTCGGTTGCTGTAATTAGCTTTTTGAATTTAATAATTTACTGAATTTAATCTCATTCACTCACCAACGCGCTCCAACGGTTCCCTCCTACAGAGGATTGGTTCACTCTGTCGTCTCCACACAAATCTATAAGAATGGAATTAATTTGATAAGCTATTTAAGTTTCCTTTTTTTTTAAGTTGCATCGTTAGCTTTTTCTCTTCTTTTTTCTTTACTCACCGCGTTGGTTCCAAGTTCCTAGCTCTTATTAGAAGGAGTCAAGTCCGCCTCTCCCTCTATCTATGCGGCACCCAAATCAGGGTTCTTCACGGCCTCGACCGTTGTTTTTTTTTCTCTCTCTCTCTCTCTCTAACCGCTCAGTCTTTGCTTTCTGTATCTGCGTGCTGCACAGCCGTTTGTCTCTCTCGCTCAGCTGCGTCGCACGGTTTTATTTCGCGGAGGCGGGACTTATTTCTCTCAGCCAATGAAATTTCAGATTCCCACCTGGACCAATAGTATACAGCTTTCCTCTTCTGTTTCTGTTAGTGATGTTCAAGATTCTTGTTTTAACCGATGTTTAATATTAAACTCGTTATTTTAGTTATTCACCCTTCCAATAATTCATTATGAAATTATCTATTAGTTAATTAGATATCTATTAATTAGTATTGTTAATTTCCTTAATTTATATTTTATATTTTATCTAAATTGAGGATGGATCATATTAGTAAGCCAATTAGTTAATACCTCATTAAGGTTCTAGCTTCTGGGTTACAGCTGCTCTCCTCATTCTAGGTTTTGAACGATCAAAAAAACCCAATGAGCTGATTTTTTGCTCCCCTCTTCTACTGAAGTAGGCTTAATAAAAGCAGTTTTATCCGTCTGTAAAAGGTGGCAAGAACTCGTTTGTATCTGACAGTTCTGATTCTTAGTTTATGATTCCTGCTTTGTCCTCATCTACTCCTACATGACAGCCACCCGGTCAGCTGTCAGCTCCGTCTGTCCGTCTCCTTCTGGGACTTCCTGCTCGTCTGCATCATCTCATCCTGATGCTGCAGGCTCTATTTTTAGATCAGAACGGTGTTTGTTGTTTAATAAGCTGGAAACAGGAACCTGCACCACAATCGTTCGGGGTTCTGCAGCTTGCAGAAGTTCATCTACAGGTATAGTAACACATGGCTGCTTTCTTTTGAAATTTTATTTAAATGTAGATTAACTTTAAACAGAACGGTTTATAATAATTTTTGGAGAAGTTGATGAGATGTTTTACTAATAGAAATCAGGTTAATGCAAGAAACAGAATTTAGAAGCATAAACATAAATATTGGAGGGAAAAAAAAACAAGAATTACATGTATTAAGCCTATAAGTTACTGAAAGAAAGAACTAAACATAGAAGAGTTACATGAGACAGAAACCAGTCAGGAACTGAAGAAGTGAATATTTCTGCATCTGAACACAGGAACTGAATGTTATCGTCTGCTCACAAACAACATTCTCCTGCTTCTTCTGCTGTTTCACAAACCTAAAGAGGAAGACTGTCAGAAACGTGATTGATCATCAGCCTCCGACTCCATTATACATAAATCTTTTTAATTAGCGTTCACGGTGAAGGCGGACCCTCAGGAATCCTGAAACAACCCGCGGAGGAATCTAAAACCGGAGTTGCTGCCAACTAACAAACAGAACAATGAAGGATTTTGAGCTTTTTAGGTTAAGTTTTATCTGGATACGGTAAAAAACCAGGTCAGTTGGGAAAAACAATAAATATTATGAGGATTTTGGAGCCGCAACTTTTCACAGTTTGACTGAGTAAGAATTAGATAAGATGAGAGATTTTTCTCTTTGAGAAGATGACCTGTCTCACTCGACCCTGTTTCTGTGGACTCGTAACGACAGTTCGCTTCTCTTAAGGGGAAAAGTTGCGTAAGTCTGGTTGAAGCCGGTGATTTCAAATGTGACCAGACATCAAATCCGACACTAACGTCACCAGAGAACTTCTGTAAAAGTACAGCTCAAGAAAACATATATTTAAAAATCGAAGGAAAACAATGATGAATGAGCCATTTGTGTGTTCGTTTTGACAATAAAAGTGCTCTGTATTCAGACACAACTGCTATATTTGATGTTTTATTTCCTTCAAAGATAAAGATCAAAATAAATGTGTTGTTTGGGCGTGCTCCCAGAAACATACATAAAATATATATATTTTATATATAAATAAATAAAATATATATGCTGTAATATTACAGTGCATAAAATTATATATATAACACTTGTTTTTACTTAAGTGAAATGTCACCTGTGGTCTGGGCTCAGCCCAGGTGTTTCATAAAGCCTGGAGACGCCCCTTGTCAACGCAAGGCAAGCTAACGTTAGCGTTTTAGCTAAAACGCGTGATCCGAGGATTTGGGTTGAGGGAGAAAGCAATGAGTCGCTATATAAAGCAGCCGCAGCGCCGCTACCTGCATATAAACCGTGTCGCGGACACCGCCATGTTGAAATGACGCTATGCATTACGGGGCTCCCAGGGACAGATAAGAGTTGGTCTCTCTCCGAGAATAATTATGAATTTAACAACGATTACTGCCTGATGGCATTTTCCCACATCTGCAAAGCTCACTGGAAGGACACAAACCGAGGACAATATTTTCCTGATATAGGGTTTATTACTCAAGTAAGGGTAAAAAAGTATCTGATTAGAAGGCTACTTGAGTACTGAGTATCACCTGATCTAATATTTTTTAAATGATGACATCAGACAGACAAAAAATAAGAAGTTATGGGCAAATATTGGCATTTTAAAGACTAAAGGGGAAAATTTTAAACAAAGAAACAACATAATTACAAAATGACAAATTTTAGGCAAAATTTAGACACAAACTGAGGACAATATTTCCTGACATACAGGGTTTATTTAGTTGTTTGAAAATGTGACACGTTTAAAAATAATTCTGCGATAATACCGAAAACCGTGATAATTTTGGTTGTCCACAATTTGTTTTTAATTTATTAGTGTTATTCCATTTTTTCTCTGTATTTGTAATATTGTTTGCTTGATATTTTATGATTTTATGTTTTTATCTTGCTTTTATGCCCAAGTAATGGGAATGTTTTTTATGATGATGCTGTTCAGCACCTTGGGCTTCTGATAAAGTTGTGGAAGGTACTCTACAAATAAAATTTAATTGAAATTGAATTGAAACAATAACCTTGAGGTTAAATTTTCACACCGTGACAACTCTAATTTTTGTGCCCCTTTCTCTCTCTCTCTCTCTCTCTCTCTCTCTCTCTCTCCCTCCCTCTCTCTCTCCCTCTCTCCCTCTCTCTCTCCCTCTCTCCCTCCCTCTCTCTCTCTCTCTCTCTCTCTCTGTCTGTCTGTCTGTCTGTCTGTAGGTCTAGAAGCAGATTCTTGTACATCTTGTTAAATTTTGTGAAGTTCTTTCCTCCCACCTCTTTCTTTCTCCTTCCTCCACTCACTTCTGTCTCCATATCCGATGGGCTTTAAAACAAATGAAAATATTCCAAATAAAGTTTAAAAAAACTCATTTGTTACTAAACAATGAAACCACACTTTTTCTCAGAGTTTAAAAAACAGTGATAATGAATAATTAGCTGCTTTATGGTAATATGCTGATAGATAGCTGCTAATTGACCTCCTCGTCTCACTGTTAGGTCATGCTGACAGATTAAAGCTAAAAACATCAAATAGCACATATTTAGTATAGCTTGTTTTATTTTTTATGAACACACACTGAAGCGATCAGACTCGGAGCGTGCCACATATAAAATAGTCAATCAGACATAGGAAGACAACTCCATGATTTATCTGCCCTCACAGATGTTCAACATTTCTATATCCTTCAAGTTTTCATATAATCATCACCCTCACACACACACACACACACACACACACACACACACACACACACACACACACACACAAACAATACATAAAGTCTTAACATATGAACAAATAACATTTAAGAATCTAATTTATGATTTCAGGTCCTGACCCACTGGTTCCGATTTGTACAACTTCAGCTGGCAATACAAAATGTTTTCAGTTTTTATTTAATTATACATTTAACTTGAGAGCGAGTAAAACGGAGCATCTTTCTCTCCAATAAAATCAGAGTCATATTAATGAAACTGAAAATGTGATTTCTTTTCGTTTGTAGTTAACCTAAAGTAGCCAGAACTAGATTATCTTTCAGCATTTCATGTGCACGTGTTTGAGGTCACTGGACGAACACCTCCCTCACCCTCTGTGATGAAAGTGTTTCCTGACATCAGAGAAACACAGGACCACAGCGAGGGACGCCTGAGGCTGTCATTAGGAAACATGAACCTCGGTAGGGTCCAAGATATGGACTGGCTCAGAGATTGAAAAGCTGCAGAATAAAATCTGAATCATTTTCTGTGGATGGAAGGAGATGGTGTGACTGACAGAATGACTTCCAGGCAAAAAGAACAAGGAGAAACACTCTGGTTAGGACTGTGGGGGAAAATGCACCCAAAGCAAAAACTCTCTCATTTACCTTCAAAGCAACTGTGAGACGCACGTTTAACAAAGCACTTTATCCTCAGGCTGCAAAATCCTCCAGCAGTGACGAGCTGCAACAGCAGCATCAACACTTCATCAGCTCAAATACTTTACTCAAGTCATTTTTGAATAATGCCGTCCTGGGCAGGGCCGGATTATCATTGCAGGGGCCCCTGGGCACAATGTGCTTGTAACCTAATCACAAATACTCATACCTGATGATTTTCCTGATGTGTCTTGTGCCTCACTCATATATCTTTCTTCCTCTGTCCTCTCTCTTTTCTCCTCATTTTCTGTCTCTCTCTTCCTCACAGTGCCCCTGTCTTCTCTTCTGTCTGTACTAACAAAAATGTGGTCAATCTGTGGGACAGTGGGGGCAAGTGAGTCTGCTGTAAAAGAGATCTCACTGTCACACAACAACAGAAAGTAATGCAGGATTATTTAAAAGATTATACAGTTATTGAAAAGTTTGCAAAGAAGAAATATCTGCATGTTTTTGTTTGTCTCCTGTCTCCTTCCTCCTCTTGTCTCCTGTCTCCTTCCTCCTCTTGTCTCCCGTTTCCTTCCTCATCTTGTCTCCCGTTTCCTTCCTCCTCTTGTCTCCTGTCTCCTTCCTCCTCTTGTCTCCTGTCTCCTTCCTCCTCTTGTCTCCTGTTTCCTTCCTCTTTTTGTCTCCTGTCTCCTTCCTCCTCTTGTCTCCTGTCTCATTCCTCCTCTTGTCTCCTGTCTCATTCCTCCTCTTGTCTCCTGTCTCCTTCCTCCTCTTGTATCCTGTCTCCTGTATCCTTCCTCCTCTTGACTCCTGTTTCCTTCCTCCTCTTGTCTCCTGTCTCCTTCCTCCTCTTGTCTCCTGTCTCCTTCCTCCTCTTGACTCCTGTCTCTTTACTCCTCTTTTTTTCTCCTCTTGTTGGTCTCCTCTCTTGCCTTCAGAAAAACTGCTTTCTGGCCTTTCTATTAGTAAATTAATTTACAATGTCATCAAAGTCCAGATTCCTGACAAGCTGAGATTAAATAGCCATCAGTGACATTGCACTGAGGCGCTGTTGACTTTGTGTTGTTCTCAGTTCATTTTTTATTCTTGCTATTTGTGAAAATGATCGTTCCCCTTCACAATTTGTAACTGGTAGAGTTAGAAAAATCTGCAGGGCCACAAACACCTTAGGGAAGATGGACTGTAGACTATTATTTAGCCCGAAAACAATCCTGGTACTGATTATATTAAATTATCTATGTGGACTCTGGGGATTATTTTGAGCGGAGAGGTGCAGAGCTCTGATCGTTGACACGCTCCAGACAGATGTGTCCTGAGAACGGCCGCAGTAACTAGGGATGGGTACCTTTGACATTTGAATCGATCCGGTACTAATTCCCGGTACCTACGAATCGATACCGGTACTTAACGGTACCAATTTTCGATACTTTTAAGTGTTTATTATTTTAATTCTCTTTTATAATTAAATATATATTTTTCTCAATATATAACAATATTTGATAAATATCACTATAAATAACATTCAACTGTTTGTATTTTAACATCGTCCTTGTCGTTTTATAACTGATAATTAAACTGAAGCAAACATCTTCACTGTGAACTAAATTTACTGTGTATCTTCATTCCTCTTGCTGTCCTTTTTCATTTGATTTTTCCTACTGGGAAGTTAGAATTTCCGAGGAGAAAGCGAACACACCATTAGCTGACAACAATGGTGGCAATGGAAGCTAACATATCAAGCTAACGTTATCTTAAACAGTTTATTTAGCTGCTGGAGCAGATTAAAACGATGATGCCTCACACTTAGATCGTTGTCACTGGTTTCGTCTTCACCCGTCACATTTAGTAAAGTGAAGCCAAACTTTAGAGCATGTTCATGTTCTTCTAGTCGGGAATTCGGAGTTCCGAGGAGAAAGCGAACGCACCATTAGCGAAACGGAAGCTAACATATCAAGCTAATTATATTTACCTACCGGAGCAGATTAAGATGAGGATGTCTCACTTAGATCGTTGTCGCTGGTTTCATCATCACCCAGTTAACCATCACATTTAGTGAAGTGGACCCAAGCTTTAGCCTGCGTTCTTTCTACCATGCTGCTCTGTTTACAACTCGCTTGCAGGGACCGACGACATAACGCTCTTGTGCATGCACAGCTGTCTTGGCAAGTTCTCGTTATGATGGACGGGTACCGAAACGAGGCACCGTTTGAAATTACGTGAATCGGTGCTCGGTCGGTACTATGGAATTCGGTCGGTACCTTAAAAAGTACCGAATTTGGTACCCATCCCTAGCAGTAACATTATCAAAGTGTTGCCACCTCAAAAACAAATTTAACACGCGATCGTTCATGTCGGCTCCTATCCTTTCATGCTTTCTGTCTTTTATTTGTGTCTGATGTGTTTCGCTGCTGCGAAGCGTGCGCATCACCTGTTTCATCCTCCATGACTTCACCGCACTGGTGTGGCTGGCGTGCAGCGCGCACTCCGCTATTTTTGCGGTCGGTAGATCTTTTAGAACTGCAGTTCAAAGGTAACTCATGAGGTGAAAATATGAAGGCAGGTAGCAGTTTTTCTTCAGGATTGAGAGGAGATGCTGTCATGTTCTGTGTCCCTCTGTCCCCTGCCTCCTCCTGTTCTCACTCCAGGTTCTCCTCTTGTGCCCCATTACTATCCCCAGCCCTCTCTAGACTTCCCTCAGGTGTCCTCCTAACCACTCCCTGATAATTCCTAGTCAATCTTATTTTAGTCCTCCTCATCCATCTAGTTATTAGTTGTTTATTTTTGCCGTCAGTCTTTAGGTTTAGTTTTATCTGTGTTTATCTGCCATCCTGCTTGTTTCTTTCCCCTCATTTAGGTTATTGTATGCACCCGCCTTCCCTCCAGATCTCACACCTGTCACCTGTTCCCCTGATCACATCCCTCTGTGTTTAAAAACCCTGTCTTGTCCTTCAGTGTTTGTCGGTCCATTGTTGTGTCTATGTTGTTCTGTTCCCTCCCCAGTTTTGCCAGAGTCCATGCTCAGTTGTGAGCTTCTGTTTTGTTTTTGGACCACTGAATCAGGATTTACTTATTTACATCTGCTCCTGTCTCTTGTGTTCTGCGTTTTTGGGTCCTAACCTCCTGCCCAGCGTGACAGATGCAGGAAGATAATAAACAGACAGGACAGAAAAATGGTCAAATAAAAACAAGTTTGTTTATGTACCTGGTGGTTGCAACAAACAGACACTACTGAATGCAATCAGAAGTGAGGAACAGAAAATGAAATAATTATTTTAATGTTTAGATCAGCAGGAACTCCGAGAGGCTGCAGGCGCATCAGTGAGTTTGCGGCCGCTGCGCAGGGGGAGGGGGAGAGGGCTGAAGCAGGCAGTAAAGATGCAAAAACTACCGTTGTTAAAAGAAATGTGTGTTAACTTAGAAAATGCGGGCACAAGTTTAATTACTTGTCAATATTTTTCTCCAACGTTAAGACTGCTGCACAAAAAAATAAAAAATAAAAAAAAAGACTGCTGCTCGCGTGGGCCCCCTTGTGGCTGTGGGCCCCTGGGCCTGTGCCCAGTTTGCCCATAATACATTGTGCAGGAAGTCGGCGCCATCACAGAAAGGAGGCACACCGAGGCCCACGAGCAACAGGAGCCGTTTCACCCAGAAAAAAAAAACTTCCCTTTTACAGGATTTTCTCCCCTTTGTTTTTCATGTGAGACACCTCAGGCTGTAAGGAAGGTTGTTTACTGAGGACATGTGTGCATTCACACACTCGGAGTGTAACAAACACAACAACAAAGGCTGCAGCAGAAAAATCCTGCTGTTTCCCAGAATTAATTATAAATTAACCAGCGAGACTCTGCCAGTCAACTTTATTATTTTTGACCTGAAACAGATGAAGCAGTAATGGTTTTGTTAGGATTGTATTCTTGGATATACCTGATATAATATTTATATTTTTCTAGCTTCAGCTGTCAAATGTTTCAGAAAGTTTCTGCTTCGTATCTTCACCTGTCTTTGTGCGGTGTCACGTTTACGACTGAGTCTCAACAGATGTGGTTCTGGAGTTCCACCAAGGATGAGTACAGATACTTGATGCTTATGTAATGCACCAGGAGTCCTCATGAAACATAATATGTTCGACTACATTCTCTGTATGTAGTCTTTGAAAAGTTTTGAATCTTGAATCTAGAAAACAGTGCTGCATCCTCTCTGTTTACCTGACTAGCTTAGCCTAGCTCACAAACATAAACACGCCATCCTGCTCTTCACCACCTTAGACTGGTTTACTCCACGATAAGGGACTAATGTGTGTCTGTTGTAGAACCTCATTGAGATTTTCAATGTTGAAGACTTTCTTCTCCTCAAATGACCAGTCACACTAGTGCAACCTGAGATTTTTGTTTTGGGTGCACCGTTGAAAACTCTGGTCACCAATTGCGACCAACATGGTTGTATTCTCAAGCTCTGAAAAAGACATTTCTGTTGATGAACTTTTGACTTACCATCATGAGTTCCCGTTGGAAGGACTTCCTTTCCTTGTTCTCCGTGTTGGTGCACTCCTCCTTCAGCTTCTCCAGAACCGACGCCACTTTCTCCGGTTCGTTGTCCAACTCCGTACGACAAAAAGAATTCAGAGGCAAATTTGCATATCCAAGTGCATCTGCAAATGCCCTCCAGCTACTCAAATTCTCCATTAATAACGTCCTGACAGTAGCGTAGATGTAGGTCAGAAACGTGCAGGGTTTTAGGATCTGCTCCAGCAGCGTTGTGGTCGTTAGGTCTGGTCCACACCAGTAAATGGGTTTGACTTTACCAAGAACCAAAATGTTCTTGGCATGAACAAGCCCCATCTTACCCTGATAATATCCAATGTACCACTCTTTTGTCCTCAGCTGACCCCGTAGTTTGATTTTCTCCTCGCTGAGCAAAGCAATAACATCTCCCTTCTTGTATTCCAACAGATATGTACTTTTATGCTGTCTGATTATTGTTTTAATCAGCTTCCCAAACTTCACATTGGTAATGCATCGATCCTGAAACTTTGGATATTTTGAGGTAACAGCCAACGGTGACAGCACGATTTTATCAACGTCTTTCTTTTTCAAAAACCTCCTCTGACCTGCAATCCTTGCTCCGGCCTTTGATGGTGGCTGTGGGGTTTGAACGCAGAACTGAGTGAGGATACAGTCAAGAGCATTCTTGACCTGGACCCTGAGAGTGAAGTCCGAGATGCTGCTGGGGTTGTGAGATGTGATCATAAAAAGAAGCCTGCTCACCTTCCCCAGTTTGATCTGGAACCCCCGAATTATCCCCGTGCCTTCGCTCTCTTTTACCTGGTAGTTTGACATATTGGAATATAAACCAATCTGTAGGTCCTGAGGGAATGCCAGCACAAACTGGTGCTTTCCCCACAGTTGGAGTGCCACCGGTGGAGTAGAGGTCACCTGCCTTGTCACCTCATTCACCAGCAAGGTTTTAGGTGCACAGTCATGCCCAAACATGGCAACAACTGTCTTGAATGAAGGGTGGATGTGTTTGGGTCCATATACACCCAGAGTGACTTTCCTTTGCATGTGATCCCAAACGGTGGTATTGTGGTGGATGTACCGAGACTGGACCACAACAGCAATGTACATGCATGGTTCTAGACTATCCAACTGAACCTGCACCGTATCCTTGTATATGTAAGCATTAAGTATAGGCGTGTACGGTCCTTCTTTGCAATCACTTCGGACACAAAGTACTTCAGCACAATGACCACTCTCCTTCTTTACACATACAGATACTTTAATCTCCAGCGTTATAAAGGACTTTATCTCCATGTTGCTCAGCTTGATCTCCACCACAGGGCTTACACTAGAGCAATGGTTACTGTTGAGTGCCAAAGGGGGGTCCAATAAGGCTTTCATGGAAATCTGCTGGTAGTCTCCATGACTGACATGGCCCTCAGGAATGTGTATGCTGATCTGAGTGTCTGGAAGCTGGACAACCCCTCCATTACTGTCCAGTCTGCAAACTATATTGGTCTCAACTGGTTGGGTTTGACCCCATCCAGGATTCTGTCCCAAGGAGTCGAGGTCATGGCAAGATCGAGCTAGTTTTCGGTGGTTCAACCAGGCAGTCCTGAAGTCCTCTCTACTCTGAAACTGCTCAGGTAAAGGAGCTGTAAGACCCGTGAAGAATCCAGATGAAGGTAATGTTGGATTTGACTGTGCCTGGAGGACGGATAGTTCCGACAAACTATGAGAACGTTTACTTTTACAAAAAAGATTGTCCCTGTGAAAGTTGGGTGTGACCTCGTGGTTTGGATTGGTGGAGCTGAGAGTATTGACATGGCAGCTGCTGAACCCGTTCCTCATGATTGTACCACCATTAGAACAAGATGACTCTGATTCCAGAGAATCAAAGAGAATAAGGTCTGCTGAGTTCCTCATGCTTACATCTTTGGAGTTTTGGTCTAGAGAACAGACAAAAGGGTCCACAGAAAAAGGAGAGTTGTTGTATATGGTGGAAGGCCTAAGACTCATACCCGTCCACTCCCCAAGACCCCCAAACTCCCTTGACCCATCCTCATACCCTTCCCCGAGGCTGTCGATCATCCCACTGTCACATAGCGAAGAGTTCCTGAAGTTGATCGGCTGGACGTAAGCAGCTGGAATGTAACCCATTTCAGTGTTGTTGTGGGCATACCACCACTCTCCACCCGACGTGTCCAGCACGTAGAGACGGTCTCCTTTGGAGAACCTCAGTGTGGTGAAGCTGCTCGGGCAGTAATCCTTAATGGCAACCACTTCCTGTGCAGCTCCTAAGGAGTCTTGTGTGTCAAGTTTTAAGGCACTGGGAGAAGGCACTGAAAGAAAAAGACAGCACAAACAAGTAAATACTACGTGCAGCTTTCAAATGGTGGTTTCTAGGGCTGGGGGTAAACGATTATTTTTAAAACGATTATTCTGACGATTATTTTATCGAATAGTCGACTATTCTAATGACTATTTAGAAAATTAATCTAATGATTATTTTTCTATTGCACAATTAACAAAAACCAGAAAATCTCAAATAAATTCCTCAAAAAAAATTGATAAATTCTTACTGTAAGAGAATAAACACTACAGGCCTTCCATTTTGTATAACACTGCGTTTCTTGTGTTGGTTGGTTATGTTCTGGTGACGTGTAGAACTTGGGAGTGCAGGCTGCTGCCTGAGAGGTGGTAGAAGATGGAGTGTCTCCATGCTGCTTTGTTTTGGTCACTTATGTGCGTGAGGCGAGTGGTCTTACGGGTTAAACCAAACTCAGGTGATATTTTACACTAAACCGAAAACCCACAACACTCTAAATGTAATAAAAGGGAGATCTACACCACAAAAAAGATTAACTCTAAACCAAAACGTAACAGCTTATCCCAACGCAAGAAGCTGTTAGCGAAGATGCTAACAGTAGCTTTACCAACATTAAGTTCAAGTTACCAAGTTTAAATAAACCAAAAACACCCAGCAGCAAACAGACCAGCACGGAGGAGAGACTGCTACCACCAAAACAGCTCTCCTCATGTCTGAAAGAAGCTAGTTTATTAAGGGAGAAGCGCTCCCGGTGATTTTCTACATCTGCGATAGACACGAAGCAGCGCATCTGACCCCGGAAGTTGTTGTCCGTTGCCGGGAGACGAAGGGGCAAAACAGGAAAATAATCTAGTAGTGGACGGACGTTGTTCCGGGTCTTCGGTATTTGGCGGAGATGTTAGTGAAGGCGGAGAAGAGGGCGAACTAGAGGAAGAACAGGCAGATTCCTCCTCTATTTACAAACTCCTGGGGATGCAACAAGTGGGCGCGGAGCGTCGACTTCCGGATCTGACGTCGACAAATTTTTAGAATCGAGCCGTCGACTTCGTCGAGGCTTCGCTACAGCCCTAGTGGTTTCCTATATTTAAAGGACAAAGCTATAATTTTGTCCCACTCTTCTTTACAGAATAGTTTGAATTCAGCAACATTAGCGACACTATGCCAGCATGAGTAGTCTGTTTAAGGTCAAAGATCAGACAATCTCCAGTTCAGAGTATTCTGCTAAGGAGCAGAAATCATGATTCCATCTGTTGCTGCTGGTGGTCCAAGTCCTGAAGCAGCAAAGCAACCCCAGATCTTCACACTACCACCATCATGTCTGACTTGACATGGCCCTGAACACTGGTCCACACCAGTAAATGGGTTAGATTTACCAAGAACACTTTTCTTGCTCAAAATCTGCACAATCAGTCTGTTTCCTTTATGATGCACTCACTGTTTGCCCTTCTCCCCTTCATCTTAGTTCTGATTGGTCACCCATGATATAAAACATTTACAATTTAAAAATGAAATCAAATTAAAGCTACTCACGTAGTAGAAACATTAGTTAGCATTGCCCATTCTGAATCAGATACTCAAGAATGGAACCAACTTCAGTTTCACACAAAACAAGCAATAAAAAACAAAAGATTCAGCCAAATGAATGAGAGATGTTTTGGTTCTTTAAAGGGACTTTACGGACTTTTGAATTTTTATGCTCGCGATTGCCCCCTCATGGCCAAAAGCATAACGGCAGCTTCAAAAGCAGGCTCGTGCACAGTAAAAATGCCAGGGCTCATTCTACAGGACCAGGGCATTGCAGGAGAATGTATGAAGAAGACATTTATTATTTCTATACATGTTTTGGCTGTCAAACTTCCATAATGTCCCTTTAAGCAAAAAAGTTAAAGAAAAAGTGTTGGTAGAGATGGGAACCACTGACCTTTCACATCACTGAGACTGGCCCCAGACACCCCCTCACTCAGGTCGATGAGCGTCCCCTCTGACTTACAGCGAGGGAGGACGTGGTTATTGTTCACTCGGATAATTCGATGGGCAGCCATGGCCGCTACTTATGAAAACACAGGCTCATTGGCAGCTCTTAATCTGGACAAGAGAAAAACACACAAAAGCGTTTCAGGACAGGGACATGAGCGCACTCGACTGAATCCAAAACAACTTGGTAATTTTCCAGATCAGCGATGGGGCCAAAAATTAGAGCTGCAGCCCCTGAATATGAAACTGGGGAATAAATTTGCTATCTGACTCAATGAGAGAAGCACCGGAGCTGAAGTGATCAAAATGCAACACAACTTTAAACTGGAAGAGATTTCTTCTCCAAGTGAAAGGGACAATGTCAGCTATACCAGTGCTAAAGTAAAACCTTTATTTTATTTTTATGAAATACTTTATTTTTTTAAATCAACCACCATAGAGAAGAAGTAATTTTACTGCATTTAGAGAATGAGCCAAATGGTGCATAAATGTGTTGTGAGGAGGTTGGCGGGGTAAATGACATATTTTTACATTATAAGGACATAATTTACCCAACTCTCAAGGTTTATTTGGAATTATATCATACAAACATGAACAGAAACAGAACCTGTCATTAGGTATTGTTTTGTAACGTCTGTGCAGGTATGAAAACATCACGTTTTTCTCTCAACAGCTGTTTATTATAGTAATCAACACAGCATGGTGGATGACCTTACGCCCCCATAGCTCCATCAATTCTTCTCAACCCCCCCAACACTCAAATATTTTCACAACATGGTCAACAAACCTCTTAAAGGAGCTGTAACAGCCGGGGACACACTGGCCGCGGAAGCGCCGCGAAAATGGGACCGCCTTCATTCGGCGCTCTTGTTAAGCTATTCAATAGACCACATGGGCCGCCAAAGCGCCGCGAATCGCCTCGCGCCGGAGCTCCACACGAACACGCACACACATACACACACATCGAACTTGTGTGCGTGTGTGACCACGTGAAGGGGTGTGTGGTTTTGGGTGTATTTTCACCGGAGCAAACAGGACAGAGAGGCAGAAAGTCTGAGGCAAGCAGTTAAGATGGATGACTTTAAATTAATTATGGAAGTTGAGAAACACAAGGAGCTGTACGACCCCCAAAAAACATGGTTATTTACGTACCCATTTCGGAAGAAACTGCTAGGATACAGCTGCAGAAGTGGAGCGGGTTCCAAGAGATTCAACTGGCAGAAACAACTCATACCATAGGTTCACACACACACACACACACACACACACACACACACGCACACGCGTACAAACACTCAAACGTAGAGGAAAAGAGCTGAGAAAAGGCAGAGAGGAAATGGAGGACACCAAGTGTTGAAAAGAAAAACTACAACTGAGCCGAGGCGCGCCTCGACTGGGGCGTGTCTGATCTGAACTGAGGAGCGGCGAGCAGCGGCCGAATTTCGTGAGCGATTCGCTTCTCGGCGCTTCGCGGCGCTTCCGCGGCCGGTGTGTCCCCGGCGTAAAACAGCAATCGCGAACATTTAACAGAAACTAGGGATGTCCTGTTTCGATATTGATTTTGGAAGTAATTCGGTATCGGCCCCAAAACAGTGTATCGGATTAAATCGGACTGCGTCAAAAATCTCCGATATATGCAGTTCGTTAAGGTTCACATTTTTGCAACCACTGGTTAAAAAAAAACTGTAATTTTTTTTACACTTACTGTTATTGGCGATTGTTCTCCGATTGAGTAACATCACTTGATCAAGTCTTTCATACATTCTACACTACGAAATAGGTAAAAGTATGGATGATTTGTGCTGATATCGTATTGAATTGATATCAGTATAGGTCAATACTGAAAGCTGCAATATCGGTATCGTATCGAAAGTGAAAAAGTTGTATCGGGACATCCCTAACAGAAACCCCTTAAAGAGTAACTAAACCCCAAAATAACGTTTTTATTAATCTCAACTGTATGGGTCTTTACAAATGCAATCTTTCTGTTTTTGTGCATTTTTTGACATGTTTGTGTAAACTTGATGAAATCTAGAATCTAGGTCTAAAAACATCTTAGCGCTGCCCCCGTGGCAGAACAGCGGCTACTGCATTTAAAACTTGTGATTGACTGGGGTTGGTACAATTTCACGTAATCGGTACAGTCTCCTCCCACTCCCCCTCCCTCCCAGAATGGAAATTCCCCACACTTGACCATGCCACACTATGCCTCCTAGCAACGCCTACTTTCATGGCATTTTTCTAATCTTGACTAGGGATGGAGTTACATTTTCTGATGGTGTGAAGTCTAGGGTTGTCACGGTAACCGGTATAGCGGTAAACCCCGGTAAAAAAGTTGACAATAAAAATAACCGTCCAGTTTTTAAAAAACTAAATTATCTCGGTGGGTTTACCGTGGCCGCGGTTTCGGCGCGGTGACCCTTACCAGCCACCGTCGCTTCAGCTGAAGTTCCCGCGGCGCGCACGCGCACTTTTTAGTTTGCAACGGCACCAAAACTTTGAAGCTGAAATAATGGCCGAAGGAGGAGACGGCAGCGCCCAGGACATCCATCAGCCCTCAAAGAAGACTAAATCGGAAGTATGGGCATATTTTGGATTTCTGAAAAATGCTGAAGGACAGTTAATAGAAGACTGCTATCCCGTTTGCAGAACGTGCAGGAAACAAGTGTCTGCAGAAGGCAGCAACACTTCGAATCTAATGGCACATCTGAGTGACCATCACCCACGTCTCTACAGCCAGTGCAAGGTAAGTTAACATTAGCATTTTAGCTTAAATGCATGACGTGAGGACTTTTGGTTGAGGGAGAATGCAACGAGTCACTATATACTGCAGCAGCAGCGTCCTCTGCCAGCATTTAAACCGTGTCACGGACACCCTGTTGCTGGATGAAGCATCTTATTTGTTGATGAAAAGAAATATACAATTAGTTCCTTGTCATTGATTTGTTTACTTATTCAATGCCATTTATACTTGAACATTTGGATTTGATTACATAGTGTAGTAGATATTTTAGTAATTTGTTTAAAGTGGCTATTTATTTTAAATACACATTTTTTAAGGTTGACTTGTACAGTGCTCAAGTCAAGTGCGGACTGTGTTTGGATTTGTATAATTTAAACCTGCACTGACTACTGTAACATGTTCCAGAAAAATAAGCTATTTGTTCCTTTACTTGTGAAAAGTTGCACTTTTGCTAAGGCTTTGTGTTATTTTAGGTTTAATAAACACTGTTAAACCTTTTCAAAACTATTTCAGTTTGTGTAGAACAGGACTATCAATGCTTTCTGAACATATGCAACACCGTTTAAAAAATACCGCGATAATACCGAAAACCGTGATAATTTTGGTCACAATAACCGTGAGGTTAAATTTTCATACCGTGACAACCCTAGTGCAGTCCCTCTTTAAGAATCAGCACTGCGTGTTTTTGTAGGAGCTAATTCAACGGGACTCCAACTGAAAATCTGCATAATTGCAGGAGATTTCATGTCCCCAACAAGGTAGACTAAAACTGATTTAATATTTGACATATACAGGCTGCCGTGCTGTAGTGGTCCAATCATGGCGCTATATAGATTTCATGGGCCAATCGCAACACTAAGTAGGCAGGATGTTATTGGAAAGCAAACAAACGTGACTATTCGGCGGTCAGCCGCTTGTTTGAAATGGCTTTGACATTAAGTTTGGACTATTATGAAATTTAGCTTTTGTCTGAGTGAAGATCAGATAGAAGTACTAACGTTTATTTAGGAAAAGGATGTGTTTTGCATCTTTGACGGAGTTTGGTGGACTGCCTCGTTGACTGACATCTGTAGAGGTGAGTATGTCATGGCTTGCCAGGCTAGAAGAAACGGAATCGTCATCGTTTTCCTCCGCTTATCCGGGTCCGGGTCGCGGGGGCAGCATCCCAACTAGGGCGCTACAGACCGTCCTCTCCCCAGCCACCTGCACCAGCTCCTCCGGCAGGACCCCAAGGCGTTCCCGGACCAGACTGGAGCTGTAACCTCTCAAACATGTCCTGGGTCGACCCGGGGGCCTCCTGCCGGCAGGACATGCCCGTAACACCTCCCCAGGGAGGCATCCAGGAGGCATCCCAACCAGATGCCCGAACCACCTCAACTGAGTCCTTTCGATCCAGAGAAGCAGCGGTTCTACTCCGAGTCCCTCCCGAATGTCCGAGCTCCTCACCCTATCTCTAAGGCTGAGCCCGGCCACCCTACGGAGGAAACTCATTTCGGCCGCTTGTATCCGCGATCTCGTTCTTTCGGTCATTACCCAAAGCTCATGACCATAGGTGAGGATTGGGACGTAGATCGACCGGTAAATCGAGAGCCTGGCTTTCTGGCTCAGCTCCCTCTTCACCACGACAGATCGGCTCAGCGTCCGCCTCACTGCAGACGCCGAACCAATCCGCCTGTCGATCTCCCGATCCCTCCTACCCTCACTCGTGAACAAGACCCAGAGATACTTAAACTCCTCCACTTGAGGTAGGACCTCGCTCCCGACCCGGAGTTGGCAAGCCATCCTTTTCAGGTTGAGAACCATGGTCTCAGATTTGGAGGTGCTGATCCTCATCCCAGCTGCTTCACACCCACACTAAAAATAGTCCCCTTTCACAACCAACTGCATGTGTACGGTTTCGCTTTTGCCAACATCATACACAAAAAATGCTGAACACTAACTAGAAATTCACGAAAGTTTTATAGAAATAAAATAATCTTGTTTATTGGGTCTTTGGTAATTTAAGACATTTGGAAACTGTATTTAAGGATTATTTGTCATTTTTAAGGATTTTTAAGGCCTTAAATTTGGAAAAGCCAATTTAAGACTTTTTAATACTTTTTAAGGACCCGCGGATACCCTGCACAACAGCTTCAGAGCCAGCTTCACCCCGGGATGATGACAGCAACATGGAGAGCGACACTGATGTTACGTCCCTCAGCTCGCTAGGAGAGATGTGAAGGAGGAAGTAAAAGATGAAGTGTGTAGATTTAACAATACAGGGTATCCTGTATCAGGCGATATCCAGTAGATATCTGCGGCTTTTAGCCCGGTGCGGCTTATATTGAGGTGCGCGCTACAGTCCGGAAAATACGGTTTATATTCACATATAAAAGATGGCTTGTTGGGCTAGGAGGAGATGAAAACAGCCTTCACTTCCTGTTTGGAGGAATAAAGTCAGAGCTGTGATTTAATGGAACCCAATGGGGACTTAACTCTGACCACTGAGGAGATCAGAGAGGACACCATCAGCAGGTGGAAGAAGACTCAACATCTACATGTATGATGAGACAGTGACATCATCAGCTGGCAGGTAAATCCTCCAGATTAAACCATTAAAGGATCAGATCAGTTCAGTCATGAAAAGCCCAACTTCCTGTGACCCTTTTTGTCTCTGAAGGATGTTTCTATTGTGACGTTTGCCTGAGATTTAGTGCTATATGTATATAGGCTTTAATTATTGGCTTTAGACATCGGCCATCAGCAACATCATTCTTTAAAAATCGGTATCGGCATTGGATTTTAAAAAACCCGTATCGGTCGGCCTCTGGAAAGTCTTTCTTAATGTAGATTCACTTATTTTAGCAGCCAGTCTTTAAGAGTAGATTTCCTCTGTGGTTTGTTTTGTTAATTGGTTTATTTTCATGGAGAATAAAATTCCTTTTTGAGCTTTAGTGGTCACAAACTCGACAAAACTAGATTGTAGCAAGATCAGCCTTAGCTGTATTTAAATAACTTAAGTGTATTTCCTCTGTATAGTACTCTGGAGTGCTGCATCAGTAAACTCAAAAGCGTCTTTTATTCCTCTAAAGGCGAGAAGAAGATGAGGTGGAGCTGTTCCCAAAGATCTAGGGCATGCAGAGAAAGAAGAAACAAAAGAAGGGTTTGTTTAATGGTGGCACATGTTCTCCTGGGAACCCAAACTTCACCGAGGTGACATTTCCTCGTCCCACATCTATTGATAAAAGGCCTCCTTCCCAGGAGAAAATGAGCACTCATCGAGCCGTGATCGATAACAAACAGGCGCCTGCTTCAAAGTCGCCAGCGTTAAACACAGGAGGCGAGGGTCGCTCTTATTGATGCAGGAAGTTCTGCTCAAGTCGTGTTAAAAATGAGCCTCCTGAAAGGTTCTTGTTCCACATTTTAGAGTGAAAATGATGCGGGAGTTTTATTCTGCAGAGGAGCAGGCGAAAACAGCAGAGCTGACTGATCTTACTTTTGTTTTAGATTACATCAGCAGAGAAATTTCCACTACAGAGGGAGAGAAATGCAAAACAAAGAAAAACAAGCAGCTCTGCAGCAAACTGCTGGAAGAAGCGAAGGTTTGCGTTTTTATAAACGCACACAGGAACTAGACTCGTGATCGGGTCAGCGTGTTATTAACTCATTTAATTCAGGCTGAGGGATGCGAGGAGCTAGGAGCACGCCAAGGAGTCAAACATTTAATTAAGTGAGAGTCAGATAATGCTAATGACTGACTGTTACGGTGACGGTTTCCAGCAGCCGTATGTTGATGGATTTGATCGTTTTTCCTCCTAAATGTTTAATGATCAGATGAACAACAAATATCTGCTGGTTATAAACAAAAGTACGTCAAAACGTGGTTTGATTCAAATTTGATTTAATGTAAAAACTATTCAATGTAATAAAACACCTTTCTTCTATAACTGATTAAATATGTTAATAAAACATTTAAAGTGATATTTCACATTAATGGTGTCTAATCATGCTGTTCCCACAGTAAATAAATATGTTCCGATTGAATGCTTCAGGTATCTGAGCTGGTAGAAGGGGGTTTTATCTGCAGGGGGACTCGCTACGAACTCAATTAACCCAAACTATCACAAACGGAACATAATTGTGAAATAGAAAATTTTTTTTTTCACCTTCCTCCTGGCATACATGCTCTTATTTTGAAATGTTTTCTGAATGACGTGCACTTCCTCCCCTTCTGAAGGCTACGTCCACATGTGTCTTGTGGCGTTTACAAAAGTCCAGATAAATAAAGGTTTTAAGGTGGAGGGAATTAAAAAACAAAAATAAACCAAACCCAGTTCAAGTTAAATAACCTGTAATGCCTAATTTATGCTTCTCCGTCTGCGTGGGTACAAAGACACGCTACGCCACAAGGGCTCTCCGACGGGCCCACAGAGGCTATCAGTCGAAAGTGGCGGAGACCGCATGCTTGTGATTAGCCAGGACGCCGTTTCCTTTAAATTTGTCATCGGCACCGCCTTTACCCAAAAAGATATTTAGCAGCAGACATGGAACAGATTGAATAACACATCGTGGAAAAAGTCAGAAAATATGAACGTTTATTCACCCATAACTGAAAGAGGACAAAAATACAGAGCAAATGTTTTATTCGTGGACGGAAATGGCGAGAAACGTGGGTTTAGAGGTGGTGACCGCATGAAGAGGTGAAGAGGAAATTTGAATGTGTTAAAAAGTCTCTGACTACATTCAAACCATGTACATAAACACAATAGTGAACAAACTATCAAGGACCGGACACTAGGGGTTGTATCAACTAGTCGACTTCACCGCTCTGTAGTGACTTTTTATGCCTCTCATCGACTAGTCGCTGTCACGTGATAATGACCGGCAAGATGCAGTCCTCGGAAAAGACAGCAGGTGACGAGCCCCTGCGCGTCGGGAGGCAACGCGCTGTGCCAGAGCGTCGGTATCTGACGCCTGCGGTAAAACGGACATTTGACCGAATTGTGACCTTTACCCTCTTGCAATTTAACCTTCCCCTCACCCCCATCCTAACCTTAACCAGCTTGCGCATGCAAAGCTCTAATCGTTGACGCGCTCCAGACATGTGCGTCCAGAGCACTGCCACAGTAACATTATCAAATTAGGCGTTGCCACCTCAAAAACAAATTTAACACGCAATCGTTCATGTCGGCTCATTTCCTTTTATGTTTTCTGTCTTTTATTCTTTTGTTTGTGTCTGTTGTTTTTAATTTATCGGCGGTCCGGCCCACTTGGAACTAGATTTCCCTCAATGTGGCCCCTGAGCTAAAATGAGTTTGACACCCCTGATCTACAGCAACTGGTCAAAGATCCTACCCATGAATGCTCCCATTCACTGGACTTAGTTTTATCTTTTATGCTCTGTGTTTCTGATTTATTTGTAGATCATTTTCCAATCATTTTTAATATCTCAAACCTAGGGTTGTCACGGTAACCGGTGTAGCGGTAAACCCCAATAAAAAAGTTGACAATAATAATAACCATCTTGTTTTTTAAAAACTATATTATCTCGGTGGGTTTACCGTGGCTGCGGTGTAGGCGCGGTGACCCTTACCAGCCACCGTATCATCTGCTGAAGTTGCCGGTGGCACATGCGCACTTTGTTGTTTACAACCAAAACTTTCTTGAAGCTAAAGCTGAAATAACGGCCAAAGGAGAAGACGGCAGCACTCAGGACATTTATTATCCCTCAAAGAAGACAAAGTGGGAAGTACGGGCATTTTTTTGGATATTTGAAGAATGCCGAGGGACAGCTGATAGAAGACGGCTATCCTGTTTGCAGCACGTGCAGAAAAAGTGTCTGTGAAAGGCAGCAACGCTTCAAATCTCATGACACATCTGCGTGACCATCACCCACAACTCTACAGTCAACGCAAGGCAAGCTAACGTTAGCCTTTTAGCTAAAATGCGTGATCCGAGGATTTGGGTTGAGGGAGAATGCAACGAGTCGCTATATAAAGCAGCCGCAGAGCCGCTACCTGCATATAAACCGTGTCGCGGACACCCCCATGTTGAAATGACGCTATGCATTATGGGGCTCCCAGGGACAGATAAGAGTTGGGCTCTCTCCTAGAATAATTATGAATTTAACAACGATTACTGCCTGATGACATTTTCCCACATCTGCAAAGCTCACTGGAAGGACACAAACCGAGGACAATATTTTCCTGATATAGGGTTTATTACTCAAGTAAGGGTAAAAAAGTATCTGATTAGAAGGCTACTTGAGAACCGAGTATCATCTGGTCTAATATTTTTAAAATGATGACATCGAACCGACAAAAAACAAGAAGTTATGAGCAAATATTGGTATTTTAAAGACTAAAGGGGAAAAATGTAAACAAATAAACAACATCATTACAAATAACACATTTTAGGCAAAATTTAGACACAAACTGAGGACAATATTTTCCTGACATACAGGGTTTATTTAGTTGTCTGAAAATGTAACACGTTTAAAAAATACCGCGATAATACCGAAAACCGTGATAATTTTGGTCACAATAACCGTGAGGTTAAATTTTCACACCGTGACAACCCTACTCAAACCTAGTATCTCTCCCTACAAGAAATCAGGCTAAACATTATGCTCGGTATATTGCTCCCTCGTCCTCTGTTATGCTGTCATCTAGCCTGGAGGCTGGCCCATTAACATCTTTCTCCCCATCTACATCTGTGGGAGTAGATGGTTTGGTAGACTCCTTCAATATGGCTTGTTCTGTTGCCCTAGACGCTGTTGCACCGCTTAAACTCAGGCAAAAAAGACCATCTCTGATACCTGGTTAAACGACAACACTCGTGCTCTCAGACGCCAGTGTAGTGCGCTTGAACGTAGATGGAAAAAGGACAAGCTACAAATTTCCCTCCAAATGCTGAAAGACTCCCTGGCAGCTAACCAAAAAGCTGTCAGATAAGCTAAAAATAATTATTTTACCAACATCAGTGAGAGACATCATGGTGACCAACGCAAGCTTTTCAGTACCATTAACTCTGTTCTTTCACTAAAGCCGGGCGGACACTGTGCGACTTTTTCACTCGTAGCACTCAGCTTCAGCTCAAACTGTACGACTTCCTTGCAGGGCAGATCTCACGAGTCATGTGCTCACACTGTACGACCCCGTTCTCGGATGCGACCTGACTGCTCACACTGTACGTCTGGTAGCAACACGTCGGCCCTAAAAATATGCTAAAAATAGCAGTTTTTACTCAACACGTCAGACTTTTTTGTTTTGCCTGTTGTCCTTTAGGAGTGCTGCAGGAGGACACCCAGGGATTTATGGGGGTTGGACGAGGAAAACGAAATAAAGAAAGTAAATCTGTGTTTTGTGATCAGTTTAATTTGACATGAACACGACAAACACACTTTCTGGATAATCTTTGTGAGTAAAAAAAAACGTGTAGAAATAAAAACGAACAACGTGTGTTATTAGGGAAATAGCGGGCGAGCGGTGTTGATGCATGATTGCGCATGCGCCGTGAGCGGTTCTGGTACTTTTTGGGTCGCAGCTGCTCGCAGCACCTCTTCAGCAGTGCGATACCCTCACGAGTGCACTGGTTTTCAGAATTTTTTCCTGAAAAAAATCTGCACTATTAGACATAATCTGTTGGGACCTGTTACCCAGAAACAGTGACTCTGTTCTCCTCTGTTATCTGATTTTGATCATGTCACCCTTCAAGATCTTGATAAATTGATCAGGTCTATGAAACCCTCAGGTTCTCCACTGGATGTCCCCCCCCCCCCCCCCCCTCAATGTTGCTACTTGGGGTTCTACCAGTAGTGGGCCTTTTATTCTGAATATTCTAAATTACAGTTGGTCATCTGGAGTGTTTCCAGAATCCTTTAAGAAGGCGGTCGTCCAACCGCTATTGAAAAAACCTGGCCTGAATCAAAATGGTTATGCAAGTTTCCGTCCAATCTCCAAACTTCCTTTTTTTTCTGAGGTTATTGAAAAAGTGGCTCCTTTCAGAAGAGGAGAGGGAGCAGTGACACTTTTTTTTAATTCCTCCTCTTTGATTACGTTAAGCTACGAACTCCAGCTTTAACTGAAACCCTACATACAGTTCCATTTCCAACCAACTACGCTAATAAAAAAGCAAATGTTTTATGCCCATTATCCACACTTTAGCGCACCTTGCAGAGTGACGTTTCCTGTGTGGGTTCGGGGGTGACTCTTTTCCAGAAAAGAGAAAGGAAAGAAGAACACAAACTACAAATGTTACTGAAACAGCCTTGGTTCGGATCATAACCATGCTAACCAAGTTAACAATGAAAATGGTGGTCTCTATTTGCTGGTGTTAATTTGAGAATTGTTCATGTTTTCTAAAGACTTCGGAGCAAATGTTTCCACTTAAGTAAATTTGAGAATTTTTAGTGAGCTTTAAGTTTTCTTCTTGTGAAATTTCAATAAGGAAATTTGGATAAGTTTGCAAAAAATGCTCCAAAGCATTAAGTGCACACGTCCTTCAAAATAAATCTGTTTTTTAATTTTACGTTGAAAAAAATATGT
Organism: Nothobranchius furzeri; assembly: GCF_043380555.1. Classification (NCBI taxonomy): domain Eukaryota; kingdom Metazoa; phylum Chordata; class Actinopteri; order Cyprinodontiformes; family Nothobranchiidae; genus Nothobranchius; species Nothobranchius furzeri. Next base: position 84,000,306 of record NC_091743.1, read on the forward strand.
GCATTTCAGGCAGTTTAACATGAGTTGGTGTGGCCTGACGTGAGAGAGGTTTACCACAAGTATGTAGTCACTCTATTTTTAAGGTTTATACGAAAGAGCCTCGAGCGAAGAGGAGAAACCAGAAAGAAGGAAAGAAACTTGAATAGAATGAAATAAATAAGAGATGTGGGGTAAAGACAGAAAGAATTAAAACTTAGTTTCAATGTTTCTAAAATGTAGAAGAAGCAGGAGCAGACAGTACAAAGAAACAAAACAAGAACACAGGAGGATTTATGAAACTAACCAGAGCAGAAAGGAACAAGAATGGGATGCAGAGAAAAGGAGGGGAGAGGAGGAAGAGGGACAATCATCTCTCACTGGAAAACATTCCTGGTTTTAAAGCTGGTGGCTGAGACAAGAGAGGATTTTCAGCTTATCAGATGACCTTACTGGCACAGCTAAGGAGCTGCTGGATAAATGTATGAGCAGACAGCACGCACTAATTATAAACTTAGTGTTTTCTTTCTTTTCTTTCTCTGTAACCTGCCTAAAACGTGTGTATATAAATATGTAACATAGAAAGGGATACGCAGCAAGTGATTTAATTTATATATATATATATATATATATATATGAATACATTAAATACTCATATAACGTTACAAATAAAAAAGGCTCATAGAAACATCGAATAATGTGATTATGTTTTCACTGCAGAGCAGCTTTTAATACCACCTCAAAGCACCAAGGTCTATATTTACATATCATAATACTGACATTCCTCATTTAAGTAAAGCCGAATTTTTCCCAACAGACCTTTATGCTAATGTAACATTAAACCTGTGGAGTCAAAGAGTTTTAAACAGAAACACATGTAGTAAAACCTAAATTTGGCTGTAATGTGAACAGACCTCTGGCTGGCTGGAAGCCCCGAGCGCTGAGAGCGAGTGGAGCGCGGAGAAGGAAAGCGAAGAGCCGACAGAGAAGCCGCGACTGTCCCCCTTGTCTGTATAGGTTCCTCTCCTGGTATTTGTCTCGAGACAAAAATAAAAACACAAAAACAGGAAACGGAAGGAGGAGATTAACGCTTGTTCACACTGTAAGAAGTTTGTCACGGAAATAAAAGATGAGACGCACTAGCGCTGTTCATCCCTGCCATGTCTAACGGACTGCACGAGCCGCTCCTCCGAGTAGGGGGCGGGCTATGGGCGGGGCTAAAACACGGGCACGAAGCCACGTCGGAACGTACGTAGAATCTGACTATTTAGTAGAGGTTTTCTTATTATTTTATATACAAAATCACCTTTCTTTCAAATATTGCTATTTTAAGTGAAAAAAAATTTTTGGGAGACTAAATCACGGTCATCATCTTCCGGTCCATGGGTCCCCTACTTCCCAAAAAAAGTAATGGGGCCATTGCCAATAAAAGTTATTTTCTGATCCTGTTTGATATGTGCCATGGATTCAACATGTAACATCAGTGAATTTTAAAGACGCATTTTGATGCCAAGAAAGTGCTAATTTTCAATAAGCAGCAAAAATGTATTTAAAATTATATGTGATCTTTGGAATATGTGGAATATGAAATGTACGCCATCAAACCACACAAGAAGAAGATAAATTTGAGTTTAGTGAGCTTGGCATCCTTCTTCCAGAATGAAAGAAAGAACATGAAAGGTGTGGAATGCTGAAAACCCATTTTTCAATCATTATTTTTTTATTATAATCAGCCACTCTGAGGTTTTCGTGCTGGCTGAAGATGAAAGTAATCTCCTACACATATCTCTTGCATTAGCTTCTGATAGAAAATAGATAGTGAAACACAACAATTTCCGCAGCTAACAAAGGGCTAGACAGGAAATCACATATGGTTTCAGTGTCAAACCTTCTAAATAAAAGACCATTGAAGAGATGCAATTTCAAATCAATGTAGATTACATCAAAGCAAGTGACCTAATGGCTTATTTACACAAAGTATTGTTCCAAATGTGCAGAGGCGTGTTTTCATGGCTTTAATCCTGGCAGTGGAGAGGAACATCATTTGTGACATCAAACAGTGATATCAAACGTCATTTCTTTCTTTTTGGTTTAATGGTGGATGGCATGAACTCGAGGGATTTTGTGATCTCGCGAGCCCAGCAAGGAGCACGGCATAGAAGCCACTCTTGCTGGGATTCTGCTGCTGAGATTTTCCCAGTGTGAACTGGCAGCAAAAGTCCCGTGTAAACCGTTCCGTTGCTTTTCTGCCCCGTTGATGCTTCCAGTGGACACATAGGGCTAAATTTCAAACCGATACATGTCCACTACATGGTAAGTTGCGCCTTGCAGCAACAGGGGCATGGGAAGTTCAAAGTTGTCAAAAGTAGGCATCACTCGACCACAAACTTTGACTCATTGCCACAAAACTTAAAACTAATGCAAAATGCTAAATCATAGTGGAGTCCTCAACGCTTAAGTACTCAGAAGCACATTTATCAGAAACTATTGATTGCAATGAATTATTGAAGGTAGATGACAAAATAGTGAGCATTAATGATTTTTGCAGCTCATTCCAGTCGTTGGGAGCAGTAAACTGGAATGAGGAGTGGCCAAAGGGGCGAGCTTTGGGAATAACCATAGAGATTAAGTTAATGGAACATAAATTGCACTGGATGTTGGAAGTGATGAGTAATGAGAGAAGATGTGACGGGGTTCTACCGAGGATTGTTTTGTATATGAACTGATACCAATGTAACAACCTGCAGGAATGGAGTGATGGCCAGTTATCGAGTGAGTTCAGATCACAATGATGAGTAGTGAAAGGGGCACCAGTGAGGAAACGGATTGCTGAGTGATAAATGACACCGAGTTTATGAAGATGTTTTTTGGAAGCTGTTCTATAAATATTGTCACTGTAATCTTAGGCCTAGTCCACACGTAGCCGGGTTTTTTAAAAAACGGATATCTGCCCCTCCAAAAACTTGCATCCACACCACCGCGTTTTAAAAAGAAACTCTGTCCACACGTACCCGGATAAATACGTTGTTAAGGACATGCCAGACCTGTAGGCGGCAGTACTTCCCCTGTTCTTAACCTCGTCCTTCATCTGTGGTCTTCCGCAAGGAGCTGTAATTCCGCTTGCAAAAACAAACAAGCAGGAAGCGCTTGGACAATTGATGGATCGGGTAGTGACAGAGCGCAGCTCTGAAGGCTTCCATGATGCCGGCTAGTGTAAACACAGGTCGCACACGTGATGTCAGCATTTTTTTGTCGCGGAAAGTGACGTTGCGGACCTTAAAACTCCGGTTTTGTCCGTCCACACGCAGACACCCAAAACGGAGAAAACGTAGATCTTCACTTTGGCCGGAGTTTTTAAAAAGATCCGTTTTCGTGTGAAAAAACTCAGTTTTCGTGTGGATGACAGGCCAAAACGTAGAAAAATATCTACATTTTGGCAGATCCCCGGCTACGTGTGGACAGGGCCTAAGATGGGAAGGATTGTCATTTAGACCAAGGTTTGCTTTGCAGAATGAATGAAGGATGACCTGTTGTGGTATAGAAACCCAATTCTTGACTTGACTTTAGAAAGTATTGAGTTGATATGAATGTCAAATGAAAATGTGCTGTCAAGCCAGATACCCAGATACTTATAAGAACTGACAAGTTGTAGTTCTGAACCATCCAGAGAAACTGTACTAGGGTGGTGAGTTGGTTGCTGCAAGTTACGGTTGAAGATCATGAACTTTGTTTTACTTGTGTTTAATTGAATATGAAGGTTGGAGAAGGCATGTTGAAGACAAATAAAGTTGTGCTGCATGGAGGACATAAATGAACAGATATGTGGATTTTAAAGTGACAATGTGTAGTTTTTAGTGTTAATCTCTGGAAATGTCCATCAAAATGTTGCTGAAGGTGAATTAAAAGACGCCCAGCTGTTGAAAAAATGTTGGCGGTTTCATAACTATAAAAACCTGGTCTAAAATACATGGGAGCGGGTCCAAGTCTCTGGGCGACACCATATTAGATGCCATGTTTCCTTCTACGGAAGCCCGCGAGGACAAAATGCATTTACTGAATCGTAAGAAACTGTTACAAAACGTTCACCATCAATAAACATTGTTGTTTTACACATTTACCTCTTCACTCGTTGCCAGTGATGAAAGGGAGTCTGATATGCTTGTCATTTCGCTGGAGGTTGCACTCCCAGCGATTTTTGACCCTAATGGCCATCCATTTGGTAAGGTCTTAGTCAAACACAAAAATACTGCTTGCTTGAAGTGATTTAGGTGTGTACTTCTCCCTATCACCAGGGAAAATACACACTGTCACTTTAAAGTTAGTTCATTACATTTTTGCAGCTGAAATATTATTTATGTACCCCAGTTTAACTGGTGCTGGCATTATCCTGGTACACAATAACAACAATGCAATACTCAGTATGTTCCATACTTGTGCAATACCGGATTTACCTTAGTAAGTATGTGTCCCTTATGCGCATAGTTCTGGAAACCCAAGTTTTCTTTTTATCTATTGTTTTTAGTGGTTTGCCTTTGTGTGTTTACCTGCAATCTTGTTATTTTGCCTTACTTTTCTCTGTGCTGCTGCAGCAGGTGAACTTCCCCACTGTGGGATTAATAAATTCTATTCTATTCTATTCTATTCTTTAATCGAACCAATGCTTATTTATTCTGCCATGCCTCCTTTCATACATTTACAGCCCATTTACCATTTAAACTTCACTACTTTTTACCTAACAAACAGAAACAAAATGCAACCCTGCACATGTAAAATCCAATTTTAGTCCTGTGGTTGTGTGTTTTTATTGTCAGCACAGGAAATAAACTACAAATGGGTCATAAACTGCTAATAAGAGCAGTGTAATGGCCTGTGGGGAGCGGTAAATTCAAACGGTATGTTTGTCTAGATGAACAAAGCTGAAGCTTTAATGAGGACAATCCTCTGTTATTGAAGCACGGTTGAACGAAGGTCAGCTGATTAAACGCTGTAAGTGAGCTAAATCCCAAAGAACGACAACTCAGATGATAGAAGATCATTTGATTCCACAACCAGAAAAGCAGCCATGCTGGAGAGAAATGGTAACATTTTACCTGGACGTGTCTGGTGAAGACTGGTGCTCTTTCAATGACATCGATGTTGTTAAAAAGATCTTTAAAGTGGTTTCTCCCACTTCTAATGAGAGAAAGTAGCTCTCAGATTAGATCTACCTCAACCTCGTTTGTCTTCAGCTGCAATCGGAGCAGAAAACTTTTTTCCTGCAGCTGAAAAAGCGACAAGAAGAAAGTCTACTGGAAGATTCACAGCAGAGCAGATGCTTTCTGAACTCTTCTCACACTTTCATTTACCGTTATCCCTTTGATGTCCTGTCAGGACCATGCAGTTGCTTTTGGGGGAAGGTCGAACCTCAGAAAACTGTCACTAAAAGCTGCTCAAAATGATAAATATTTTCAGATTTGGACGTAAATTATTTGAATCAGCCATTGCTGCCCTCAGAGCTCTGCTCTGATTGGAAACCCGGTCTGGATTTGAAGCGTCTATTCACTCGGGCTGAATGGGAACTGTGGGATGTTGGGGGAAAAAAGAGCTTTCTATTCACGACCTCATCAAGGAGCTTCGCTATCAGCGCTGCTGCACTTTGCATCACAATAACTGGATGTTTGCTTGTCAGCCAGGTTAGTTATGGGAAGGAACACCAGGAATGCGGGTTCCTTCAGCTGCCGCGGGATTCAAGAATCCCAGGAAAACGTGAATCGGAGCTGGAAATCAGACAGTTTGGTTGAAGGGAGGACTTTGAAAAGGTTCCACAACATCACAATAATATTTGTAAATAATATAAATGTGGATGTAGCATTGAATTACCCTACATTTCTTTTTCATTTCTACATTCATTCATTCATCAGTCCTGTAAATAATCCCACCTGTTCAGTGTCCTTGGGTGAGATCTTAAACTTGTTAAGCTTTATTTTGGGTAGATTACCCGAGAGCAGAGTTCATGAAGAAAGTTTACATCTAAAATCATCTTAAATTGAAAAAAATATGGATTTCTGGTTGTTTTGGTCAAACTCTGAAAACAAATGTTACACTCATTTGTGTGAAATAAATAGCCTGAATCTAATAGCGCTTTCGAGGGTTCTACAACCCCCAAAGGCACTTTACCACCTAGTCACTCACCCGTTCACACTCCGGTGGTGATTAGCTACTTTGTAGCCACAACCTCCGACCACCGCCAGCATAATCGGCATTCCCATTCACTTTTATTACTAATTCATCTTAAAATGCACAAAATTACAACATTTGACACAGAATAGTAATGCATTTATTTTCAAGTAACGACCAGTCACTCCCCTGTGGTGTGGGAGAATCTCACACACACACACACACACACACACACACACACACACACACACACACACACACACACACACACACACACACACACACACACACACACACACGAGTGTTGGTGAGCCGCAGCGTCTGACTGCTGACGCTCCGTGTGTGTTGTTATTTCTGCAGTGAGACAAACTCACCTCACACCGTCCAGAGTTTGTTCTTTAAAGCTTCTATTAAATCCACCGTGTTGACGTATTTTAACAAGTTTCCTCTACGCTGCAGGAGTTAAAGTTTACATCACGGAGAAAAAGTTCGGCAGACACGTTTGTTTACATTTGGGTGGGGGGAGGGGGACTCGGTGCTGCACACAGACAGCTGGTGTGATCAGCTCTGAAAAGCGTTGATCAAAATTTGCAGATCACGTTTATTTTTCACAGAAATCGCCCGCGGATTCTTCTTCCGATCGGCAATCTAGGAATCGAAACTCGGAATCGAAATAAAAAACTTTGAACGATTCCGGGAAAAACTAACAGTTGGAACCAGTTCCAATCGATGCTCATGCCCAACGCTATAGCGGTTCCCAAACTTTTCAGCCTGACCAACAGATGTTCCTTCGTATTGTTACGTTATTTAGAAATTTTCATTTGGAAAGTTTTAATTTATATATCAATATATAAAGCTCTTTTTAAATTTTATATTTTACTTTTTTATGATTATGTGGCACACTTTGACTTCCATACATAATGCATCGCATCTGCCCCTTTTTGGCTTTTTTTTTTTTTTTACATTGTCGCTACGACTATCACGTAAGTGTTTTTACCGTCGTTTCTACGTCCATCACATTCCAAAACTGGGTTAAAGCCAGCCTCCACTCGCGATTCACGGTAAAGTAAGCCCTCACTTGATTTTGCTAGGCACACGCATTCACAGCTTTACGGTAAAAGCTCGAGCCATTGTTTTTCAAAATAGAAGCCCATCTCAGAAATGTATTTTCTGACTGCTTAAATGAAAAATAATTAAAAAATGGAATTCAAAAGTCACCAAATTACATTTATATCGCCATTTTAACCACTGTTTTTTTTTCAAAATAAAAGCCCATATCATAAACTTCATTTCTGACTGATTGTTAAAAAAATTATACAATGGAATTCAAAAGTGACAAAATTATAGTTATTTTGCCATTTCAACCAATTTTTCAAAAATAAAAGACCATCTCAGAAACATATTTTCTGAATGATTATTTTTTAAAAAACTTTAAAAATGGATTTCAAATGTTACTCAATTAAAGTTGTATCGCAGATTTGTTCAGTTTTTCAAAATAAAAACCGATATCACAAACCTATTTTCTGAATGATTATTTGAAAAAATAAAAACTTAAAAAATGGAATTCAAAAATTACCAAATTATATTTATATGGTCATTTTAACCACTGTTTTTCTAAATAAAAGTCTAAGAAACTTCTTTTCTGACTGATTGTTTAAAAAAACTTAAAAAATAAAATTCAAAAGTTACAAAATCATAGTTAGTTTTCCATTTTAACCAGTTTTCAAAAATAAAAGCCCATATCAGAAACCTATTTTCTGACTGATTATTTGAAAAAACTTTAAGAATGCAATTAAAATGTTACCAAATTATAGTTATATCACCATTTTAACCACTCTTTTTCAATATAAAAACCCATACCAGAAACCTATTTTCTGACTGATTATTTGAAAAATAAAATTCCACATCAGATTTGTATTAAACATTGTTTATATAAACTAGAGGTGTTCTAGTACTCATCCATCCATATCAGATGCTGGCATAACAGGGGAGTTTAAAAAAAATTAAAAGTAAGGTATGAACGATTTATAACCATTTTCAAAGAGGTTTTATTTGGAAATTTCACATCAAATTTGGATGAAACTTTGGTTTTATAAACTAGAGGTGATCTACTACTCATCCATCCACACCAGATGCTGGCATAACAGGGAGATTATTTTTAAACATTTTTTCTACGTAGATGAATGATTGATTCATAACCATTTTCACAGAGGTATTATTTTAAAATTCAATATTAGTTTTAGATTTAACTTTTTTTTTTATAAGAACTAGAGGTGTTCTAGTGCTCATCTGTCCACACCAGATGCTGGCATAACAGTGGGATTAAAAAAAAAACTTTAATCAACGTAGAGGAATGATTTATGCCATTTTTCAAAGAAGTATTTTTCAAATTCCACATCAGATATTGATGACACTCCCCCTGGTGGAACCTATTGTGTTTGATTCTTAACTGTTTCACACCAGAAGATTCTGGAAAGTTTTTTCTATGTAATATGTTTAGGTTTTTGGAAGCATAATATCTAAATAAAAATAAGCTGTTCTATGAAGTTTCACAGGAAAAACAAGAGGTCATCGAATTGTGGTATAGTATCAAATCACTTTGGACTTAAAGAGAAACATGTTTAAAGTAGCATGGGGCAGGATGATGAAACGAAACTCATTAGCGACGCACTCGGCGCTGTGAGTAACTGCAGCCCGGCACGAGAGCGCGCACAAACTCTTCACTAGAAAAAAAAAAAAGTTTCAATGATGTACGGCCAGAGCGCGGCTCAAACAAGGCACCGTGTCGAGCGATGAAGTAAGTAACATTGTTACTTTAGTCTAATATTTGTAAAATTCCATGACAACATTAGCATTTTAATTTGTTGTAGAATTAGTTGTAGAATCCATTTCCAGGGTTCTTCCTCTTCTGTTTGAGGTTTTAACGTGGCTAGTAGTGAAAGACGCATTACCGCCACCTAGCAAGCTTCCAAATGTTTTTCCGGGTTTGAACCTTGTCGAGAACGCGCTTGAAGCGTCAATTAACTTCACATCCGTAAAACAGCGCGGGAAATTTGGATCAGGAATGTTTTGCATTTTGCAGCACACAGCCTGATTAACAAAATGGAATGATAAACTGGTTTCATCATTCTTTTTAGTTTAAAATGCTTCATCACCCATAAGCTTCACAAGAATGAACATGAATCCTATTTACTTCTTGTTTTTGGACAATTCCTGCCCCATGCTCCTTTAAAAAGGATTGTCACAAGTCGATTTTTAGGCGTTTCCACCATTTGTAATATAGTTTTGAAATATCTGTTAAAATGGCGATATAACTATAATTTGGTAACTTTTGAATTCCATTTTTAAAGTTTTAAAAACAATCTGTCAGAAAATAAGTTTCTGAGATGGGCTTTTATTTTGAAAAACTGTGGTTAAAATGGCGTTTTAACTATAATGTGGTAACTTAGAATTCCATTTTTTAATTCTTTTTTCAAATGATCAGTCAGAAAATACATTTCTGAGATGGGCTTCTATTTTGAAAAACAGTGGCCCGAGCTTTTACCGTAAAGCTGTGAACGCGTGTGCCTAGCAAAATCAAGTGAGGGCTTACTTTACCGTGAATCGGCGAGTGGAGGCTGGCTTTACCCCAGTGTCCCACTGTAGGTTAAAAAAACATCAAACCCAACGTTTGGAGCTCGTAAGCTCCACACACCTCTCGTGCAGCACCAGCTGTCTGATGCTGCAGCAGCGTCAATCTTCCCGGCTGGAGGAGTTTCTTCATCAGAGTCAATAATCTGCTGCATAATCAGAATCAGTCATTACCAGACTAAAATGATCAGTCAACAAAGGCCAGACCTGCCGGCAATTATACGTTTTATCTAACATTTACGCTCTTCATGTTGCGCGCGTCTCCTCCTCTCCCCGACTGGGAGCCTCTCGGCGGGAGGCGTTTTTCAAGCTCTAAAAACTCCAAAACTTTGCTCAGCCTGAAAGTTCCACATCTCCACTATCTTCTGGTGTAAAGTAGTAACTTCATGAGGGATCATATTTGTGGATGGGACTTGTTAAAGTCAGCAATGAGGCTTTGGCGCTTTTAACGAGTAGGCTATGTCCCAACACTGACAACAACGTACTGAAACTAGAACCAACATGCATAAACAGACAGATCGGTCCCGCCTACTTACACTGTTGGTCTATGCAGTAATTTTTGTTTGCCTTTTTCGCTTCATCCTGCATCCAAGCAGCAACCACTTTTGCGCCTCTGAAGTTGGTGTTTGTTTTCGTCATGCTGCATTCATTGTCATTGGAAAAAGGAGCTTCAAGGGCTTAACCTCCGATTTTGTTTTCTGTCAGGCCTCCGTGCGGGGACGGATCGGGATCGATCTGAATCTGGGGGGGATAAATCCCCCCCGTACCCCACCCAAAATGCGCGCCTGTCCCCTAGTGTCCATTATTAATTATCTGCGGTCAAAGCAAAAGTGAAACTTATCTCCTCACCGTGCGTTTGTCTTTTTACGCTCACCAGCTCAGTGGTCTAGTGGTAGAGTGTTCACCCTGAGACTGGGAGATCAGGGTTCGATTCCTAGTCGGGTCACGCCATAGACTCAGAAAAAGTAGGATCCATTGCCTCCCTGCTTGACACTCAGCATTAAGGGGTTGGATTGGGGGGTTAAACCACCAAATGGTTCCCGAGCGCGGCTGTGTCTGCAGCTCACCGCTCCCCCAGGGGATGGGTCAAATGCGGAGAACAAATTTTGCACACACATCAGTGTGTGTGACATCTAATGGGACTTTAACTTTAACACCTTAATCTAACCACTGAAACGTCTCCTCAGCCTTCCTTAGTGTCTACAGGAGTGATTCATCACTAAATTAACCAAATCAGCTGTGTTCATGATCTAAAACATGCAGGAAAAGTGCTGGAAGCAGCCACAGGTGGCGGCCTGGCACTCTGAAGTTGCAAATATGGTATTCTGGCCACAGAGGGCGATGGGGGTCTGAGTGACATTTCATTAACCTTGTAAATTGTCACTTTAGCACACACTGGGTCAAGATAATGATAAAAAAATGTGCATAGTTTCTCTTTAATGGGAACAAATTCTTTCGAAAACCTAATTTACAACATCTGTGTTGGATTACAACATTAGGAAGGCGGACGAACTAACATAAGACATGTGGATGTCTATCAGAAGAAGAGTTGTTATGATCTAGAGTAAAAAATAAAAAGAAAAAGAAATGAGTCACATCACATCACAGCAAGATGTTGTGAATGTTGCTCAGCAGCAGGAATCTCACGTTTGAATATTTATCTACCTCCTCCCTCGGTCAGTTCTCTGCTCAAACTGTTCACTGGAAATTACTTATTTCTTCATTTTTTCCTCAGCCAGAGCGGCAAGAAAAGACAGCAGATTAGAGAGCTGCATCTTCAGGAAAACACATTTGTACCAACACACATCCACTTTCGTCCTCCTGCAGCAGTTTTTAGGATTTGGAGTTAAATCCTGATGGAAAATTTACATTTAAACAAAGTCTAAATCGTTCGAAGGTCTGGATAAATCCTTATGATCCTACAGGTTTGATATTTTTATGTGATGTTTCTTTTAAAGAGGAAACATTAAACTGTTCTCTGTTCAGAGCAGCATGTACGTAAATGCACTAACCCCCTGTGAATCAATATGATTTCAGAGGCTGAATTCCCACCATCAACCGTGTTACAGCCTGTGTTGTTCACGAGGATATACAGCTATGAGGAATTCAAGGACATTTATCCAGACACAGAATAGATCAGGAAGTAAAACACGTTTAGGTTTTATTTTTGGGAACAGCTTCAAAGGACTGATTCATCTGTTCAGGCCAGACTAAAACTGATCCATGCTGGCATCCATGCTGTCGGCTAGTGTAAACACAGGTCGCACACGTGATGTCAGCATTTTTTTGTCGCGGAAAGTGACGTTGCGGACCTTAAAACTCCGGTTTGGTCTGTCCACACGCAGACACCCAAAACGGAGAAAACACAGATCTTCACTTTGGCCGGAGTTTTTAAAAAGATCCGTTTTAGTGTGAAAAAACTCCGTTTTCGTGTGGATGACAGGCCAAAACGTAGAAAAATATCTACGTTTTGGCAGATCCCTGGCTACGTGTGGACAGGGCCTAAGTCTCCGTCAAACCGAACGACGTACACAAGAGGGACTTCATCTGAGCTGCAGTTACCAGTTCATTAGAGGAACATCTCCAGGGTTCACAGATCAGATCTAAAGTTTTTTGAACATTAGAGCAAACTGAAGCAGAACTTACTTCTAATCCCTGCTGAAGTGTCGGGGCACTGAGGTGTCAGCCACTTCAGGAGTTTGTTAGCATTGCTGCTGTGTCCTGACACAGATTAACACTCACCATATGTTGTTTTGGTTCACAGAGGATGTATTAGCTCTGTGTGGTCCCAGCTCAGAATAAGCCATTATGATGAACTCAATGTGTTGAATCTATTTCAAAAAGCTGATATGTTTAACTTTTACCTGAAGGTCTTAAACCAGGGGTCACCAACACCCATCCCTTTGGGACGCCATCTTCCCATAACATTTGAGACTCTAAGGTGCATTTGTATTGCTAAAGAGTCCGATGCCTGGTTGTTTCGGTTAGTGTCCGGCAAACATGAGCCTTCGATGAACTATCTCTTGGGGAAGTCTGAAAGAATCCCTCAAACGTCTCAGAATTTTCCTGAATGTTGTATTTTCATGACCTCAAAGGGACCACCAACGACCCTGACTGAAATCATGAACGCTGAAGGTCTTGGTCTTCTAAGAGATGAGGGTCTTAAACATCTGGAGACCTTGATTCTAGACTCATGCTAAGCGTTAATTACAACCAGTTTCAGGTTTATATATGACGTAAGCAGTGGAGGTGAGTGTTGAGATCTGACCTGGATTCAGCCTACAAAGTGTAGGTTTTATTGTTAGAAGGAAGCAGGTTTTCAGGCCAGCAGGTCAGTTAGTGTCGAGTGTTTGTGTGAGTCCAGGTCAGCAGGTTTTAATCCCACCGGGGGCGGTGAGAGTGCGGGCTGCAGAGGATTATGGGATTACGGGAAGATGCGACATGAGATGGCCAATCTGTAACTGCAGCCCAACTCGTGCTAACACCTTAGAGATCGCCATGGTGACTGTCTGAGAGGTGACGCATGATTCAAACAGCTGATCAAGGTGACTAATGATTGATTTTACTGGAACTAATGTGTGTGAAATAAAATGCCACTGCCACCTGATGGTCGAACACAAAACAACAAGAATTTAAAGGGAAATTACTATTTATGAAGAAAGGGTTTAAAAAAACCTACCAATTTACTAATAATTAACTAGGTTGGATGACTTTTGTTCAGTGATTTGGTTAATCTGGAAAAATCCTGATAATATTTAACTACAAATCAGTAAATTCCTGAGGAAGTTTTGAATGGTGTCGATCCAGACTCAACTTTATCATATTTTAAGAGAATCTACAGAAATGTTAAAGCTGCTGTCAGTAACGCATTAGAGTCACCATGGTAACCATCAGCACTTCAAACTAAACCTTGCCTATGTAAAAACCATCAAAGGGATCAAAACACCGGTTCAGTAATGTGAATCTTCCTGTGACCCGTTTAAACTCTGAATGTTTCTACTGTGACGTTTACCTGAGCTATAAAGCTCCAGAGAGGGCGGGGCAACATCACCTGCTTCAGCTAAATAGACTGTCCATAGAACACAATCTATGTTGTTGTTCAGGGAGATTGTTATGCAGCATACTGTTACCAAAACCCATAGCACACTCTTACTGACGTGTGTGGATTTGCAATTTGCACGTCTTTCAAGGTTATATCAAAAATTGACCAAACTGTAAATTAAAAAAATTCTGCTTGCCAAAAAATGTTTGCGGATGAAGAAAAGCTTCATTCTAAAAGTTGTTAAAAAGGTTAAGGAAAGATTAAAATAACTCAAAATGTTGATTTGAAAAGACAGTTACTGTCATGTTCCAGTCCACGCTCGTGTACGTCTCCTCTGAATTCCTGTTCCCATAGCCTAGTCTTTCATCCCCCGTTTATCTTAGACTGGTCACTCCTCAGCTCCGAGTCCTTCTCTGTTTTTCTCCATACTGTATTATATAATTTATTTAGATCAGATTTATGCGAGGAATTCCTTAGACACCTTGCTTACGTGTTTTCTCCCAGCCTTTCAGTTTCAGTAATTTGCATGTTTTGTTTTATTGAGTTCTTACTGTTTTCTCTTGTTTGTGTTTATGACCTTTGACCCTTGTGTTGCCTTTATATATTGTGGTGCCCTCATGGAGGGGGCCATCGTCTTGAACACTGTTGCTAACCACTTAAAAATTCTCCCACTCCTGATAATAACATTTTACTTTCCTGGACGTTGGATGTGCTACTACTAGTTTACCCGTTTAATTATAGATCCACTAGAATAAATACAAGAAACTTTATCTCTCACCAATTAGAATATTTACTAAGAAATCACAATGTAACCATAGAAACACTACTTGGTATATGTGTTGTGTGTGTGTGTGTGTGTGTGTGTGTGTGTGTGTGTGTGTGTGTGTGTGTGTGTGTGTGTGTGTGTGTGTGTGTGTGTGTGTGTGTGTGTGTGTGTGTGTGTGTGTGTGTGTGTGTGTGTGTGTGTCTGCTCTGTCTTCTCCATCCCCAGGGAGTCGTGGTGGATGGCTGCTTATACTGAGCCAGGATCCTCTGGAGGTTTCTTCCTGTTAAAAGGGAGTTTTCCTCTCCACTGTCGCTAAATGCTTGCTTAGAATGAGGATTGCTGTAAAGTCACTGACACTAGTCAGTGACTCGATGCAACCTGCTGGGTTCCTTATAGGAAACTTTTTTTTTCTGATTGGCTTAATGAACTGACCTGGATTGGAATGTTTATTATGTGAAGTGCCTTGAGACGACTCTTGTCGTGATTGGGCGCTATATAAATAAAATTGAATTGAATTGGATATTGGTTAGTTTATTGCTCTGTGTGGTTTACTTCTTCTGTATGTTTAGTCTAGTTTATTATTTTCCGTGTCTTTAGCATCTTTAGTCTTTTTAGTTTTTTGGCATCTTTATTTACCTTTCCTCCTTTTTCTTGGTGTTTGGCTCGCTCCTCAGTATCTTTTTCTTCTTCTATGGGTTTAATAGCAGCAGTTGCACTACTGCCACCTCCTGCATATTGATAAAAAAAAACTATAATCAGCTCAGCGGCCTAGTGGTTTGAGTGTCTCCCCTGAGACTGGGAGATTGTGGGTTTGAATCCAAGGTTAGTTCAAACCAAAGACTTTCAAAAAATGGGACCAGTACCTCCCCGCTTGATGCCCAGCTTTGAGGGGTTGGACTGGGGGGTTTAACCACCAAAGGGTTCCTGAGTGTGGTTGTTTCTGCAGCTCAACGTTCCCTACGGGATGGGTCAAATGTGGAGAACTAATTTCACACACCAATGTGAGAACAAGGGGGACTTTAACTTTAATCTCTCGAACAATCCAGTAACCAACAAAAATGGATCCTCCTCAGTATGAGTTATACCTCTCTGCCTCTCTAATAGAGCAGCTGGCTCTAACCCTAACCCTAGTCCAGCCTGAAGACCCCTTTCATGTTAGTCAAGAATCTCTCCTGAAACCAGGGTGTTGTAAAAATCAGGTATGGCATCTGGGTAATTGTGTGATGTTTTCAGAGAAAATTAGCCTTCATATTGTGTAAAAGGGTCTTTGGACTTGTTTGATATGTATCTCACTGCTGCCCCCTAGTGGTAAAACATTAATACAAAACTACAATTCACAAACAAACTTAAAATGACCAGTTAAAACAACTCCAAATGCACTGGATTGGTTGTTTCAACACTGAAGAGGTCAAAGGTCATACATTACAGTAGAACCAATTAAATAAAAGGATGACATGAATAACTGTAAAGATGAAACCTTAAACTGCAGCAGCCTTGTGTTGCCAGTGGTGACTCAGCGACCTGCTGGACCTTTTTCCAGCCGAGCAGGAGATGCCAGATGGTTGCCGTGGTGACGGGTCAGCTCAGGGAGTCTGGCTGGCTCTGAGGGACGCCTCGACTGTTTGAGGACTCTCGTCTCCCTGGAGAAGAAATGCTGGAAAGAGACCCAACAGAAGACAAAGAGGATCTGAGAAGTCTGGAAATAAATCAAAACTATAAAATAATCAACTCATTTAAATCAGAATGAAGGTTTTTGTCTTAGTTTCATCAGTTTTATTCAAAGGTTTAAAATCTAACTTTATGTTTATTTGGTCCTTTCAAAACAATGTCTGTAAAATGAAAACAATGACGTTTCACAATTCATAAACAAATGTCATGTGCTGTGTCCTTGTGGTCCCCAGCCCCTTCCCTCATGCCCCCCCCCCCCCCCATTTATTTAAACATTACAAACAATGTTTAAATAAAAACACTCAAATATTTTTTATTATTGGAGCAAAAGGTTTAATCTGTCTAAGTGTTCATTCGTGTGTCAGGAAACCACAAAGGCTAATGTTCTCTGTTGTTGTCAGCCCAGCATACAAACATACAAACAAACAAATACAAGTGATGGGGTACTTTACAATAAAGGTCACTTTATTAATGTTACTTAGTGCACAATTAAGAATTAATAAATTATTAAATAAGGTATTAACAACTACTTAACATTAATGTTATTATTAAAGAGAAAATGGGTAGTTTTTACCATTATTCTCTGGAAACATGCATTAAAATGTTGTTGAAAATTAATTAAATTATGTCCAGATGTTGAAAAATATTGACGGCTTTGTAACCATAAAAATCAGGTGTAAAATACATGAGGGCGAGTCTAAGGCTGTTTCTCGAAGTCAAGGCGCCTGGCCTTGCGAGGACACGGTCCTTCCTTGGTCAAAGAAAACGGTTAAATGGAACAGACTTGCATCACGTGACCGCGGCTTCCACGGCGGTCACGTAACGTCATAGTCAACGTTATATTTTATACGTATAAGTTTCAATAGAAATATATAACGAGACTTTTACTTTTTAAATTGTGCATATGTTTATTAAATAAATATATAAGTGAGTTACTACCCGCTAGCCACCGAAGCCACAACTACTAAGCCATAGATAACCAACAATACATAACTTCTTTTGATCTAAAATAAAAACATTTTAAATTAGTTGACTTACTTTTAAACTTGAAATTTGCCCCAAAGTAGCTGCTGGCGTCTGATCCGCCATCCTTTTGAAAATACTGTTGTGTATTCTGGGTAATTTTGACCAAGGCTAGGCTACAAGACACCTCCCGTGTATCCTTGCTCAGCTAGCTAAACGGCTAACAAACGGAGAACACATGCCTCGGTAGAACATGAACATTGGAACACGTCTTGGCGGTTCCTGATGACGTATCTCTGAGGCAACCGGGGCGGGGCCATGACAAACACCCTAAGTCTCCGGGCGACGCCATGTTTTCTTCTACATGAGCCTGTGAGGACAAAATGCATTTACTGATAACAGTTACAAAACTTTCCCCATTCATAAACGCTGTTGTTTTACACATTTACTTCTTCACTTGTTGCCATGAAAGGGAGTCTGACAGGCTTGTTGTTTTGCTGGAGGTTGTGCTCGCCAAGATTTTTGACCCTAATGGCCATCCGTTGATTAAAGGCCTGTACTTGTATAGCACCTTCTTAGGGTTCTACAACCCCCCAAGGTGCTTCACAACACAATCAGTCATTCACCCCTTCACACGCTGATGGTGATGAGCTACGGTGTAGTTACAGCTGCTTTGGGGCGCACTAGCCACGTTTACATGCGCACATTTAATCAGATTGAACGCCCAATCAGATCAAAAATTCTGCATGTAAACATGTCAGTCTGAATGTTCTGGTCCGATTCAGCCCGATCGGAACTAAATTTCAATCCGATTGAGAGAGGTGGTTATGTCCGATCATCATTCCGATTGACGTGCATGTACACAGCCATTCGGATTGTTGGAGCAAATTAATGCTCACTGTGCTTGTGTGCAACAGCTAGCGAGCCTCTCCGTCATCATTTAGACTACCTGACTTTAAAAATGACGATTTAAAATGCAGCAAAGCATAAACCTGCAGTGATTCACTGAAGAAAACGTAACTTCTATCAGCAAAATAAAGTAAAAAAAATGATTAAATGAAGTAGGAAAGCAGGAAATTTTTACATTTTTCATTTCGTTTCATGGCGTTTGTCTACTTTTTTTCTGGGAAAGACGACTCTGTGCATGCTCAACCTATTTAATCTGATTGAATACTTGGTGCATACAAACTCACGGCATGGTCGGATCATTTTAGTTAGTGCGCATGTAAACAGAGATTCTGGATTTCCCATCAGCCAAGATTTGAATCGGATTGGGGAAGTTTGGCGCATGTAAACGTGGCTACTGGTGAGGTAAGGTCTTACTTGAACACAAAAATACTGCTTGCTTGCAATGATGTGGGTATGCACTGCCCGCTATAGACAAAGAAAATACACACCGTCACTTTAAGTAATGCATTACTCAGCAGACCCCCACCCCACCCCACCCTGGCCCTTTGTCCTTAAGGACACTTAATAGTTAATGGGAATGAAAATGAAGGGATCCTTTGTTTATCAATGCTTACGTAACTGTATTATTGTAAAGATTTACCAAGTAAATAAGTAAACAGGTGAGTCTTAATTAGCTTGACATGAATCCTGACCCAAAGGGAATAAAAATCTGCTGGATCAGGAACATCTGGGATCAACTCCTCCTCTTCCCCAGAGTCTCGCTGTAAATGAATCAGGCTGATGAACGACAGGCAGTGTTTTGTCTGCAGCTTCCTGGACGGCGGTTTGATTCCCAGCACAACGTTTC
Source organism: Nothobranchius furzeri (assembly GCF_043380555.1). Lineage (NCBI taxonomy): Eukaryota > Metazoa > Chordata > Actinopteri > Cyprinodontiformes > Nothobranchiidae > Nothobranchius > Nothobranchius furzeri. Next base: position 84,019,263 of record NC_091743.1, read on the forward strand.
AGTGTTTGAAGTGAACAATGAGCCAGTCTGCAGCCGTCCGTCCTCATCGGGCGCTGTTTATCATCGCACAAAGACGCCGTTTGTGCTGGCATACACAGCCCTGTCTCTCCTGCACGGGGCGAGTGAGGTGCAAGGTCAAAGGTCACCGGGTTTAACAAGGCTGTGCGGGGAGGTCAGCACATCTGCCACAAGTTTTACCTGCTCACCGATGGTGATCCCAGAAGAGATGTCTGACACTTTCAGCTTGTTGTGTGTGTGTGTGTGTGTGTGTGTGTGCGTGCGTGCGTGCGTGCGTGCGTGCGTGCGTGTGTGTGTGTGTGTGTTCATTGAGATGCACAGCCACGCTCTTCCTCTGAAACCAGCTTTGTGGAGGGGAGGTGGAACCGGGTCACAGAACCAGAACTGATCCAACTCTCCTCTTTTACAGATCAGGATTTTAATACCTGAGCTGTAAAACTCTGCAGGTTAAAGTTTTTCTCATTTAGACGTTTCAAATAATGTTTCTGTAGTTTTATCTAAAAGCAACAATTTTCATCGGACATCAGAGACATTTAAACACAAATGAGATACAAAAAATAAAAAAACTGTGACACAAAAGTTTTGTTTAGTTCCTGCTCTGGTCCGAGACCAGAGATCCCGGTTCTGAGCGGCGGTCCGGTGGAGTGAGTGGGGGTGGTTCCGCCTCATTGGTCAGCGGGTTGACCGACAGGATTGCTGATCTCAGATCTGCTCCTCCCGGCTCCACCAGGCTGCTGCAGTATAAAACCTGCAGCCTGAGTCTGCGGACACACACGCTGTGCAGGAACACACACACACCAACGGTGAGTTCATCACACCCACACACACTTTTACTGTAGATTATGGGATGCTGCTGGATCCGCAGCCACGTGCTGATGAGCTTTAGGTTCTGGTCGAATTTATTGAGAACATGGTGGAGGCTTTATCCTATCAGCTGATTTACATCGATGTCATCGTAGCTTTGTTCCACACGTATGATGTCCCGCATCATGTGTCTGTTCGTATCACATCTGTATGACATGTCTTTTATAGACACGAAGGTTTTTACACGTTCATCCCTGGAGCTGAAAACATCTGTCAGGAGACGATGAGCGAACTGGAAAACGCCATGGCGACCATCATCGCCGTGTTCCAGAAGTACTCCGAGCGAGAAGGGGACAAACACAAGTTGAAGAAGAGCGAGCTGAAGGATCTGCTTCATGACGAGCTGCCAGACCTGATGGCGGTGAGAGGGTTGGGGTCAGAGGTCATGATGAGAACGGTGGCTCTCCTATAAACCTGTGTGTCTCTGCAGCATGTGAAGGACCAGTCCACCCTGGACAGCCTGATGGAGAGCCTGGACACAGACGGAGACTCTGAGTGCAACTTCCAGGAGTTCATGGCATTCGTCTCCGTGGTTACCGCCTGTTGCCATGAGTTCTTTGTACATGAGGACGAATGAGGACACGGAGACAAAAGAGAGCAGAAACTGTGGAGACATTAGACTAGTCCAGACCAGAGGTAGCCTCACCTAGAACTAGTTTAAATCTGGCTAATCTGGTTTAAACTCAGTTATTCCAGTGCTTTAGAAGCTTTACTCCTTACATTTGATGTTGGTATTAAAGACTAACAAGTTTTATTTTGTCCAGTTTCTGATTTTAAGAATTTCTGGAAATTTTAAAGAATAAAAGCATTTCGGACAATTTGTATAAAAGGATACATTTTCTAAAATGTCTGATTTTGGTTTAAAAATATCAGAAAATTTAACAAAAAGCTAATTTATTTAAAAATTGGTGGTCAGAAGGTTTGTTTGTTTTTATTTTGGTGGGTGTGGTTGATTAAATTCCAATTTGAAACATGTAGGATAAAAGAATCAAGCAACATATTTTGCTCTTGAATAATGTTATTTTATCATTTCCAGCTAATCTGACATCTGATGTTTCTATTTAATTTAATAGATTTAAACGTAGTTTTGTTCAAATGAACACAATTTGGTTTAAAGTTTCAGTTATTTGATGTTTTCTTGTTTAAAATGTTTAACAAACTATTTAATTTCTCATGTTATTTTAGAAACTTGCATTTTCACAATGAAGAAGTTTAAGCAGAAGATTTTTCTAACTTTATTTTGTAGTTTTAGTTTTGTTTACTGCAGGTCATTTTTTTTGTTTGCTTGTTTTAGTTAAAAAAATCTGAAAATAAAAATGTGGATGAAAACAGACGAGTTTAAATGTTTGTCTGAATATTGGTGAAATTAAATATAATAAAACAATAACAAATTGTGATTTTTTTAAAAATCATTTTGGTTTGTTTGCTTTTCTAATTTTAAACCTAAACAGAATAAATTTTGCCTTGTTTCAAATTCTTAGTAGATCGATACTGACTTTTTACATGATTCGGGAATCGTTTCATGTTTTTTGTTTTGTAAGAATATTAATTTTTAAAAATACAGATAATTAATTAATGCAATGCATGAAAAAATAGTTGTAATACCTCCTGACAAAATTTGTAAAACATGTATGAAGTTTAAAAAAATACTTTTAAGCAATCTTAATTGGCATTAAAATGTATATTTTATTTAAATATGTAAGTATTTATTTATTTATTTATTTATTTATTTATTATTTATTTATTATTTAGGGAAACATGGTGTTTCGAAGGATCTTTCATGGCGGTTAAAACGAAGAGTCGGAGTACCCGGCCCGGAGGGTTACCGGGGTCCCACCCTGGAGCCAGGCCTGGGGTTGGGGCCCGTGAGCGAGCGCCTGGTGGCCGGGCTTTCGCCCATGGGGCCCGGCCGGGCCCAGCCCGAACCGGATACATGGGCTCGTCCAACTGTGGACCCACCACCCGCAGGAGGAACATGAAGGGTCCGGTGCAATGCGAATCGGGTGGCAGACCAAGGCGGGAGCCTTGGCGGTCCAATCCCCGGACAAGAAAACTAGTTTTTGGGACATGGAACGTCACCTCGCTGGCGGGGAAGGAGCCGGAGCTTGTGGCAGAGGTTGAGCGGAACCGGCTAGATATAGTCGGACTCACCTCGACACATTGCATTGGCTCTGGAACCCGAGACCTGGAGAGGGGTTGGACACTCTACTTTGCTGGAGTTGCTCCGGGTGAGAGGCGGAGGGCTGGGGTTGGCTTTTTGTTAGCCCCGAGACTCTCTGCCTGTGTGTTGGGGTTTACCCCGGGGGACAAGAGGGTAGCTTCCTTGCGCCTTCGGGTCGGGGAACGGGTCCTGACTGTTGTTTGTGCTTATGGGCCAAATATCAGTTCAGAGTACCCACCCTTTTTGGAGTCCCTGGGACGAGTGCTAGATAGTGCTCCATCAGGGGACTCCATTGTCCTGCTGGGGGACTTCAATGCTCACGTGGGCAATGACAGCTTGACCTGGAGGGGTGTGATTGGGAGGAACGGCCCACCTAATCAGAACTCGAGCGGTGTTTTGTTATTGGACTTCTGTGCAAGCCGCAGTTTGGCCATAACGAACACCATGTTCGAACATAAGGATGCCCACCGGTACACTTGGTACCAGGGCAGCCTAGGTCACAGGTCGATGATAGATTTTGTAGTCGTATCATCTGACCTGCGGCCGTATGTTTTGGACACCAGAGTGAAGAGAGGGGCGGAGCTGTCAACTGATCACCACCTGGTGGTGAGTTGGATCAGATGGCAAGGGAACATGCCGCGTAGACCTGGCAGACCCAAACGCATAGTGAGGGTCTGCTGGGAACGCCTGGCAGAAGAACCTGTCAAGACGGTCTTCAACTCCCACCTCCGGCAGAGCTTTGACCACGTCCCGAGAGCAGTGGGGGACATTGAGTCCGAGTGGGCCTTGTTCCACTCTGCGATTGTCGAGGCGGCTGTTGCTAGCTGTGGTCGTAAGGTGGCCGGTGCCAGTCGTGGTGGCAACCCCCGTACCCGCTGGTGGACACCAGAGGTTCGGGGAGCCGTCAGGCTGAAGAAGGAGGCCTACAGGGCGTGGCTGGTCTGTGGGTCTCCGGAGGCAGCAGACAGGTACCGGATAGCCAAGCGGGGTGCAGCAGTGGCAGTTGCCGAGGCAAAATCTCGGGCGTGGGAGGAGTTTGGTGAGGCCATGGAGAAAGACTATCGATCGGCTCCAAAGAGGTTCTGGCAAACTGTCCGGCGCCTCAGGAGAGGAAGGCAGCAACTCGCTCACACTGTTTACAGTGGGGATGGGGAGCTGCTGACGTCAACTGAGGCTATAGTCAGACGGTGGAAGGAATACTTTGAGGAGCTCCTCAATCCCACCAATGCGCATTCCGAGGAGGAACCAGAGCTGGGAGGCCTGGGGATGGACTGTCCGATCTCGGGGGCAGAAGTTGCTGAGGTAGTCAAACAACTACACAGCGGCGGAGCCCCGGGGGTGGATGAGGTTCGTCCTGGGTATCTCAAGGCTATGGATGTTGTAGGGCTGTCATGGTTGACACGTCTCTACAACATTGCGTGGTCATCGGGGGCAGTTCCTAGGGAGTGGCAGACCGGGGTGGTGGTCCCCATCTTTAAGAAGGGTGACCTGAGGGTGTGTTCCAACTATAGGGGGATCACACTCCTCAGCCTCCCTGGAAAGGTCTACTCCAAGGTACTGGAGAGGAGGGTCCGATCGATAGTTGAATCTCAGATAGAGGAGGAGCAATGTGGTTTTCGTCCTGGCCGTGGAACTGTGGACCAGCTCTATACCCTTGCAAGGGTGATGGAGGGGGCATGGGAGTTTGCCCAACCAATCCACATGTGCTTTGTGGATTTGGAGAAGGCTTATGACCGTGTCCCCAGGGTCACCCTGTGGGGGACGCTCCAGGAGTATGGGGTGGGTGGCTTTCTGTTAAGGGCCATTCAGTCCCTTTACCAGAGGAGCGTGAGTTTGGTCCACATAGCCGGTAGTAAGTCGGACCTGTTCCCAGTGAGGGTTGGACTCCGCCAGGGCTGCCCTTTGTCACCGGTTCTGTTCATCACTTTTATGGACAGAATTTCTAGACTTAGCCGTGGTGTGGAGTGTGTCGAGTTTGGTGGCAGGAGAATCTCGTCTCTGCTTTTTGCGGATGATGTGGTCCTCCTAGCTTCATCCAGCTCTGACCTTCAGCTCTTGCTGGGTAGGTTCGCGGCCGAATGTGAAGCGGCTGGGATGAGGATCAGCACCTCCAAAACTGAGACCATGGTTCTCGACCGGAAAAGGGTGGCTTGCCACCTCCGGGTCGGGGGAGAGGTCCTACCTCAAGTGGAGGAGTTTAAGTATCTCGGGGTCTTGTTCACGAGTGAGGGTAGGAGGGATCGGGAGATCGACAGGCGGATTGGTTCGGCGTCTGCAGTGATGCGGACGCTGAGCCGATCTGTCGTGGGGAAGAGGGAGCTGAGCCAGAAAGCCAGGCTCTCGATTTACCGGTCGATCTACGTCCCAATCCTCACCTATGGTCATGAGCTTTGGGTAATGACCGAAAGAACGAGATCGCGGATACAAGCGGCCGAAATGAGTTTCCTCCGTAGGGTGGCCGGGCTCAGCCTTAGAGATAGGGTGAGGAGCTCGGACATTCAGGAGGGACTCGGAGTAGAACCGCTGCTCCTCCGGATCGAAAGGAGCCAGTTGAGGTGGTTTGGGCATCTGGTCAGGATGCCTCCTGGACGCCTCCCCGGGGAGGTGTTTCGGGCATGTCCTGCCGGCAGAAGGCCCCCGGGTCGACCCAGGACACGTTGGAGAGGTTACATCTCCAATCTGGTCCGGGAACGCCTTGGGGTCCTGCCGGAGGAGCTGGTGGACAAGGCCGGGGAGAGGACGGCCTGGAGCTCCCTGGTTGGGATGCTGCCCCCGCGACCCGGACCCGGATAAGCGGAGGAAGACGAAGACGAAGACGAAGACTTTTAAGCAATCTTAATTGGCATTAAAATGTATATTTTATTTAAATATGTAAGTATTTATTATTTATTTATTTATTTATTATTTATTTATTATTTAGGGAAACATGAAGAAATGTATTATTATTATTATTATTATTACTATTATTATTAGGGATGCAACGATACCACTTTTTTCCAAACCGATACGATACTGATACTTGGATCTGAGTACTCGCCGATACTGATTACAGATACCGATACTTCTACCACAAAAAAAATGCAATGAATTGGAATACAGGTTTAATTTTCTTCTCTGTTTTCAACAGGAAAAGACTATGAGGTTGATAAAAAGTAAAAGATGTTAATATAAATGATCACAAAACTAAAACATTGAGTGAACAGAAATGACAGGTTACAGTGAAGTCACTTTCAAGCAACTGCATTGGTATCAGTTACTGGTATCTGTTAACTTTAACCGATACCGATATTGGTATCGGTATCTGTGTCGGCACCTATACCGATACCAGTATCAGTATTGGTGCATCCCTAATTATTATTATTATTATTACTATTATTATTATATGAAAGGAGGAGTAGAAGAAGTCAAAAGTTTCTTCCCTTGATATATTTTGATGTGATTATCTCAAATTTGGAAAAAAAATTGGACATTTTCAAGCCTTTTTAAAATAGAAGACAGGAATACATACATCAAATATTAAATTAAATTAAATTAAATTAAAAACTAAAATAAGTTTTTGATATCAATGGTTAGAATGTCTCTTGGAATTGTCAAACTTGAATATCTGACTCAAGAATCTATTTAGGAGATGCTTGAAATGGACTGTGTCACCACGAGTTCTAAAATGCAGTCATCAATTTTTATATTTCTGCACTATTTTTTTCATAAATTATTAGACTTTATGCCTACATGTATTTGGTTGCCCCATGGCTGGATTTTGTATTATTATTATTATTATTATTATTATTATATTTTCTTTCATTTTTTATCAAAGTTTCAGATTTGTCTTTTTGCTCATTGACTGTGTTATCCTGTCTTTATTTGTTGTAAGGTAAGAGGACCCGCTCATCTCAAGCGGTTTCATCCTCTGAAAATAAAATAAATAAATAAATATTTGGAAGATTGCAGGACAAAACCCAAGTGGAGCTACGGCACCCCCTGCTGGACATTTTAGGGATTTGACATGAAAATGCACATAGGCCTAAATATGAATTATGAAGGCAAATGGAGTAGCCCCTGGCTGGCCACATTTAGCCCCACCCCGATCTCCGGGAGGCAGTCAGGGGTAGTTGGACAAATGGGCACAGGATCATGTCTAAGTTTTAATAAACTGGGTAGAAATGGTGTAAACAAACATTTACCACAATGAAAATAGGGCAAGAAAGTCAAAACAATACAGTAAGTTTAAAACCTGAAAAAGAGACGTTTTAATTGTAAAATGTGTGAAAACGTTCTGAACAATTCTTCAAAAGCAGCAGCCTTTACGCTGCACGCAATCATCCTTCAGGAGGAGAAACAAACATCAGAAGAGAAGGTTAATGAGCAAGTTGGGATTAAAGCACCACATCCTGGGAGAAGCATCACAGCTGCACATTTTCAGACATCATGTGGGTGGGGTCAGCTCTCTCATTGGCTGTTGGGGGACCAGATATGAACCCTGGGGACTAACGCCACACCCATCTGTTTGACTGTCCTCCAGCACACTTTCTGCCGTTTCTTCTTCCTAAAGATCAGAAGAGCTGCAGCCTGGGAACTTGTAAGTTTTGTCTTCTTATCACTTCATTTTCTTTTATTCAGTAATTTATTTAGCTTTCTGCTGCAAGAAGTTAAATGTTTATGAAGCAATAGTTATATTAGCATGTGGGTTCATCTTGTACACAAAGAAACATAAAGTCAAGAGTTACAAGGATGTAAAATTATAAACTGTAATAATGTAGTTTACTAAAATAAAAGCTGATTTCAGGCACAAATGTTGGTGTTTTTGTCCTGATGTTCTGCAGCTGTGACGGAGTTTCGTGAAGCGTGACTCTCATTGTGTCCAACAAAACAATCATGTGTCATTCCCTCCAGTCTGAGACAAAAGCTCAATCTCAGAACTCCTGCAAAAAAAAAACAACAACAAAAAACCAGGATTGTTCTGCAGCTTTTGGCACAAATAAGACTTTTGCAAGAAATTGACTTTTGGTTTCTTTTAGGCAGCTCTGATAGAGACCAACCGCAGGAATCAGCCAAACGACTGAAACATTCCTCTTTGTTTTTGTCTGATTTTGTTAGAGAAGAAATCCTTACGACTTTTCCTCTTGGTCTCTGACAGATTAAATTAGGCTGAAGTCAACATGGACGTTTTCACTACCCCATCTCCTGCAACTCAAACAGCAACAGAAACCTTCCCAACATTTTCCGACCTGGTGACGAGGATTGGGAAGAAAGGTGAGTTCTTGTTCCTCACAGAGACGTGGCTTCTTTAAAGGAACATTTCAGTAAGGCGACCCAAAACCACATTAATCCGTTTAAAGGAGTGAAATACTGTACAAAAATAAAATTTAAAAATTATTTCTAATTATAATCGTTCACTCTGAGATGTTCATGCAGGTTGAACATGAAAATAGTCTCCTACACATATCTGCTGCATTAGCTTGTGATAGAAAATAGACGGTGAAACTCTAGGATTAGAAAATCCTGATGGATCTACGTCACACTGTCACTTAACATTCATGGACTCACCCATCTTGACTCTCAATGGGGAATACTGTTGATGGTTTAGCGTTCAGGAAACAGCAGAAAATGTTTTGGCTAGTAGAAGCTAACCGTTAGCATTAGCAACTCCAGAACACAGCAGAACTTCCTCAGGTTTGTGTTGTTTGTGGAGATAAAACATCAACGTTGCAAAGTAAACAGTCAGTGGTCGAGCTGCAAGCCAATTGGAGGAGAGATATCCAAATATCAGAAAATAAGACTCCAAAACCTGCCGTCTGAAGCTACTTTCTTCTCTAGCTGACTTCTACTTCCTAATTCAGGTGCACCGGAGCTTCCAACCCTCCACCCCCACCCCCGAGAACAATGTACATGGTATAAATAAAGGAGACAATGCGTATTTTTCCTGGTGAAAGGGGGCAGTAGATACCTAAGTCATTGCAAGCAAGCAGTATTTTTGTGTTGAAGTAAGACCTTACAAACGGACGCCCATTAGGGTCAAAAAGCTTTAGGGAGTGCAAACTTTAGCAAAATGAAAAGCACATCAGACTCCCTTTCTTCACTGACAACAAGTGAAGAGGTAAATGTCTAAAACAACAACATTTAAGAACGACAAAAGTTTTGTAACCGTTTGTTACAAATCAGTAAATGCATTTTGTCCTCATGAACTCCCGTAAAAGGAAACATGGTTTCTCAACATCAAGGCGCCTTGCTTACGAGGACACTGTCCTTCCTTGGTCAAAGAAAACGGTTAAATGGAACAGACTTTCATCACGTGATCGTGGTTTCCACAGCGGTCACGTAACGTCACGTGACACGGGAGATAATGTTATATTTTATACGTGTAAGCTTCAATACAAATATATAACGAGCCTTTTAACTTTTTAAATTGTGTATATATTAGTTAAATTAAAAATATAAGTGAGTTACTACCCGCTAGCCACCGAAGCTGCAGCTACGCAACTAACCAACCATAGATAACTTCTTTGGTTCTAAAAAAAACATTTTAAATTAGTTGACTTACTTTTAAACTTGAAATTTGCCCCAAAGTAGCTGCCGGCTTCTGATCCGCCGTCCTTTTGAAAATACCGCAGAGTATTCTGGGTAATTTTTGACCAAGGCTAGGCTACAAGACACCTCCTGTGTATCCTTGCTCGGCTAGCTAAATGGCCAACAAACGGAGAATACATGCCTCGGTAGCACGTGAATATTGGAACACGTCTTGGCGGCTCCTGATGACGTATCTCCTAGGCAACCGAGGCAGGGCCAAAGCATCAAGGCGAGGTTCCTTGGCAATGAGAAACACCATTAGACCCGCTCCCATGTATTTTAGACCAGATTTTTATGGTTATATATTACAAAGCCACCAATATTTTTCAACAACTGGGCATCATTTAATTCATTTCAGCAACATTTTGATGGATATTTCCAGAAATTAATGGTAAAAACTACACATTGTCTCTTTAAACAACACCGTCTATTTCCAGTGAAATGATCACATTTGTGTTACTGCTTACATTTATTAGAAGGAAGATCAAACTGATCAGTTGCTACATGTGTCCCAAAAACCATGACTTGATTTTATTGATTAATTAAAAAAAATTAAAGAAAAATGAACATCCAACATCATTTTCATATAGAAATTCCCCAACAGGTTCACTAACAACAAGGAAATGTGACTCTGAAAGCTAAAGCTAGTGTTATTTTTGAGCAAAATAAAAATATTTTTAATGCAGAAAATGAAACTAACAAATAAAATCAGTATCGGAAAATACTTTTTCTTTTTACAGAATTTCAGTTTATTAATCATCTTTTTCATTTTTAATACCTTCCGACTGTAATTATTTGTTTTCATGAAAAATCTGAGCACCTTTAATTTGAAAGTTTTGAAAAGTGTTTCATTTGAAATCAACTTTTTAAGCTAACCACTCTTATTTTATGCTAAAATAATTTATGTTTTTTTTTCTTTTAATAATTGATTTGATGAATTCTCGATAAGCAAAACATTGTTTGTGTAGCACAAATACATTTTTTGTTCTAGTTTCTCTTATTTTCCGGTTCACCTTAAGCTTAGTATTTCTGGTTATTGAGCAAAAATGTCAGAAAATGTCTTAGATATTATAAAATGTCACTTCAGCCAACTTTGTTTCAGTTAAATATGAAACTTGAGGACATGTTTTCCACTTCTTGGTGGTGGATGTAGCCAGACTTTGGGATGCAGATAAACGGTCTGCAGGATTTCATGAAAGAACCTAAGTTGTTGCTGAACAGTTGAAGTTGTGTGTGTTTTGCAGCAGGGAGTGTCTTATCAGTGTGGCACCTCAGGGAAGAGTGTTGCTGTGGAGATAAGAGTGGAAAAGCTGAAACAGCTGGTTTCCACAGCAGAGCCGGACGGGACCAATAAGAGCTAAAGGCAGCTCTGTCCCTGAGAAATTAACTTTATACAAAATAAAACCAGTTCATGTGTAACACAACAACACAGAACACCTGCAACTTTCTACCAACTTTTTAAAAACTATGGGGCCACGATTTTGCCAAAGTTGAAGAACAATTTGTAAAAGAAGAAAATAAAACATTTTAAATATAGCTGAATATTGTCATTGTAATGATTTAAATTACATGTATTTTAATAAGCCATAAGGCATGGGATTCCATAGGAAATATGAAATCCACCTTACGGATCTGTGAGATTATTTAAACCAGAATATTGGATCTTTTTATTGCAGGGATTAGATAACAGCTTCGTATTCACTCAGAGACAACAGAAACAGTTGTCCAATATTTATGTGTCGATGGTAGATACATTTACATGGGCACAAGTAGTCAGAATGAACACCCTGTCAGATTCTTCATGTAAACATGTCAATCAGACAATTCTGATCTGAAACGGCCCGATCGGAACGAAATTTCTTTCCAACTGAGAGAGGTGGTTTTCATCCTATCATCATTCCGATTGATGTCCATGTACACACTTATTCGGATTGTTGGAGTAAAATAATACCCAAGTGTGCAACTTCAGCGTGACGTCTTTCCGCTTTTGCAGACGCTCAGGACAAGTCTGAAGAGCTGGAGGACGGTGTGAGCGGGTGATCATTAGTACGTTATCCTGCTCCTGTGGCGGAGGAGCAGTAGTGTTACGTACCGCTGAGCCTGTAGCTTGGTTAAAGCCATCAGTAAACACAAAAGCATGCAGGTGACAATGTGAAGAAGGTCCATAACGGGGGGAAACATAAGGCAATGGATAAAGCTAGAGAATAAGAAAATAAAATGTGAGGAAAAAGATGATATTTGTTTATGGGTAACAACTCTGTGCATGCTAAACCTACTTAATTCCATTGAATACTTGGTACTTGTATACTCACAGCATGATTGGATCATTTCAGTTAGTGTGAATGCAGATATCGCCCGTAGCGGTGCCACAAAAAAAGAAAAACGATAAGACGACCGGATTTGCAGCTCCATGAGTTCAGTTCGGTGGTTCAGCAGCGGCAACCCAATCCCCCCCCCACAGCCAATGCTTGCTGCTAGCACCGTAACGCTTTTATAACCGGGGAAATACCGGATTTGTCACATCTAATGCTTTTCCTCCCCGCCGCTGACATTTTCTTCTTTTAGACATAAGTACCACATGTTCCTGATTGGTTCTTCTGTCCATCCCTCCCACCGTTCCCGTTTTTGGATTTTCTTTACAGTCACTTTTTGTTGTCGTCTTTCATTCGTCAAAAAAATGTTGATCAATATTCATCATTATTTTGTTTTTATAGAAGTTTCTTTTTTAGTGTCGAGTTCATCTGCAAAAATTCACTCATCACGAAAACAAAGACAATGAAAATATTTCGTAAACGAAAATAACACAGTGTGTGTAATGAGTGTAATTAAGACAAACCCCAGTCTTTTCTATTTCACAGACATCTACAGCAGCACTGAAGATTTAGCAGCTCTTATTGGAGGTGAGAACTAAACATTTGTCTGTTGTCTCATTGTGTTTGTGTTCTCTAAAGAACCATAATTTCACTTGTCTACCAACACACAGCCTAAAAGACCAGCGTTCATTCTGTGTTGCTTTTTCAATTCCATCTTGTTGGTTCTTATGTGTACATAGAGTAGTAAAAGTTTAGTTTTTTCCTTTCTAGCTCGGTGTATGTATAAAAACAAACAAACAAAAAAAGACGTTACGTGCATATGTTCTTTTTCTTTGGAGTTACTTCTGTATGGCAATCTGAAGTGCTAAGAAAGAGCAGAGAGTGGGAGGAGTCTGCCGAGGCACAGCAGAGAGGGAGGAGGAGCCTTTCCTTTTAAAGAGCAAGTTCACTGAGAAACTGTTTTTTATATCTTTTAATTATCTACAGGTTTTTGACTGATCTTTTAATTGCTTTTAAATGTTTTAACTGTTTTAAGTCATTTTATGTCACTTTTTTGTTGTGCAGTGCTTTATGTTTATGTTTAAGTTTATTTATTCAGCAGACACTTTTATTCAAAGCGACTTACAATTTCAAACCTATAGGGCATGTTGTGATCTGTGGGGGAAACCCTCGCATGCATGGGGAGAACACCCAACTCCACGCAGAAAGGCTGCAGCCGAGTTTCGAACCTGCAACCTTTGTGCTACGAGGCAACAGTGCTAACCACTGCGCCACCATGCAGCCCTGAGCTCTATTTGGCTCATGGGCCATGTGAAGGCGCTCTACAAATAAAGTAGATTCACTTATATGTGTTTATTTTAAAACACTGCAAGTTTAACATGCATGCTGAACATAAAACTAGTCTTCTACCCCTATTCCCTGCATTTACCACCAAATTAAAACAGGAAAATCTCACACGGATCTACACCAGTCTTTGAATTAGCACTCGCCCCTTTTGGCTAGCTACTGGGAACTCTGTGTTGATTTTTCCAGCTAAGCTAAGAGAACATGTCTCAGTTTTCAGACGCTATTTATTAGCATTAGCAACTCCACAACATGGCGGAACTCCTTCGGGCTTGTGTTATTCGTAAAGATAACACATCCAAGTTTACAGAGCAAGCGGAGGCAGTGAAAGAGTTTTGTTGCTGTTAGCCAATCAGAGGCAAAATGTCTGAATATCATGAATAATAATGAGTACGACCCCAAATCCTGCTACTTTCTAACTTCTGCTTCTTAAAACAGGAGCACCAGAGCTTTTCTCCCCACATAGGTTTATTTATTTGTAAGGCATTAATTTACACAAGAGACAACTGCATATCTTTAAAAAAACAGTGAATGACAGCTGTACCGTACTGATATTCTCCCCCCCCCCCCCCCCCCCCCTCCAGGAATCATCACCGGGGTGCTGCTGGTCTTTCTCTGCATTATCACAGTTCTGCTCTGGTGTCTGTCCAGACAGAAAGGCTCATATGTGACCAATGAGACAGATGACGATGATGACGTTGACAACAACGATGACGAGTCTGTTGGTTCTGACGTGGCGCTCCAAGCTAAAGAACCTCTGAATGCCAACAAAGAGGACTAAATCCTGCAGATGGAGGACTTTTGTCAACGTCTGAAACTAGAAAAATGTGGAAAAGCTACATTTTTAAGCTGTTGTTGTGGGGGAGGGGCTGTTTTCCATTGTGTCTGTTTGATTTGCAAAAAGAATGTAGAATAGGAGGTTCTTTGTTGACATCTTTCTTCATCTTTGTGGCTGGGTGGAAAAAACAAGCTGCTCTCAGTATGCGACATACACTTTTAAGAGAGTTTATGGACAAAATCCCAGATATTTAAACACTTCAACGTCTAAAGACAAGAGGGGGTTTAGACAGAAGCCTAAAATCTGTATTGAAGAGAAAATTAACGTTTTTAAAGCCCATATGAGTTCTGGGATGACGGAAAACGTCTGTCCGATTCACCAGAGTTTTTTTTTTTTTTTTTTTTACAAATCTGCTAGGGAGAAATTTATTCCTAATCAACAGAAAGCCCTGGAGCCTTCACCCATGAAACATTAAAGACTTCCAAACATCTGGAAACCTACAAATATTTTGTTTTGAGAAAAATTGAGCAGAAAGCGGTGGTCATGCTAGTAGCAGCAGTTAGCTTCTACGAGCCGAGCCACAGCATTGTTTATATCACCTGTGGGTGATGACCAAAGAAAATGGATAAATCCCAACAACGACCGCAAAGCCGGTAAGTCTTCCTCAGTCAGTGTCCTTATTTATTTCTTTATTATTACTATAAAGACCACGCGGGTTGAGACAACTGAATCAGAATCGGAAAACAACAAGACTCCTTCTTTGGTGTGTTCTTACTGTGTTTGGTTTCTAATTCCATTTTTGGTTCTTTTTAAAACAAAGGAAAGGTTGTTTTTTTTTTACCTTGCTGGCGTACGTTTCGTTTGGCGACTGCAAAACATCCTCAGAGCTGACGCTGATGGTGGCGTAGGAACTGACGCCACCATCAGCGTCAGCAGCTCTGAGGATGTTTTGCAGTCGGCAAACGAAACGTATGTCATAGTGATGTGTCGGTAGCGAACGAACCGGCTCTAAGGGCCGGCTCTTTGAAGTGAACGACGGGTGTCGGCTCGTCATTGGGAGCCGTCCCCTCCCCTCCCCCCTCCCCCCCTGCCTTGGTGAAAGCTACAGGCGATTGGTCAACATGTGTAACTGTGTGTCCAGACTGTCCACACACAGAGCAGTAGGGGCGGGGAAGAGGGAGGATCATACTCAGACAGACACACAGCAGAGCACATGTGGGAGGAGGGAGGTGAGAGGGAATGAGGAGGAGAAAAAAGGCGAGCGAGAGGGAGGAGAGTGCGAGGAAGACGGTGAGAAAATGAGCGCCAGCAGTCGGAAAGTGGAGATTTCTTAAAGTGTTCAGTTATTAAATCCATAGAAATGATAAATATTTGATATATTGCTTTTTTGCATTAGTAAATTATTTTACACATAGTTTAGCATTGTTTTGGTTATAAATGTACTCTACGCAACAGAAAATCTGAGGAGCCACTTGGGAGCCGAAAGAGCCGGCTCTTTTTGGTGAGCTGAGCCAAAAGAACCGGCTCTCTAAAAAGAGCCGGAATTCCCATCACTAGTACGTCAGCAAGGTGAAGAAAAACCTTTCCTGTGTTTTAAAAAGAACCAAAAATGGAACAAGACTCCTTGATATTTAAAAATAGACGAAGAAGAATGTTTTTAAACCATCTTCTCTAATTAACAAATACGTAGTCACAAGGACTTACCACGAACTAAACGAGCCTCACAAACTGCCCGTTGCTGCAGGAGTGCGGGCTTCCTGCAGATAGTCCAGGTTGCTTCCTGTCATCTCTTTCGTATTTCGCGAAGAAATTCCAATAAAAATTTTATCAAGCTTCCCATGGTCCGAACTAACAACCACACAGCAAGAATGATCCACCTGCTTCACTAAATCCTCCTCCAAACACGCTAAACAGCCGAATTATTTGCAAAATGCATTGTTTCTTACCACACGCTACCGTGATGCAACGTGAGAAACACGTCACAAAAGATCCTCCTATAGAAGCCATTATCATCACGTTGTCAGCTGTTTTATGTATTATAGATAACCCAGATATACGATGAACATTTATTCTAAATCAACAGAAGGTTTATTAGTTCATTAGTTTTAACATTTGGTGTATTTTTATATTTAAAAGTATGACATCATTTTTAACACATTTAATTCTGATTCAACATAATTAAAGTTCAAAAACGTTTCTGATGCATTTTGCTGCTCTTAAAAACCTGAAATTCCTACATGAATTAAGTGCTTTAAGGCTTCATTTAAAACACGTCAACAATTGTTCTGCTGGTGAGTTTCAGGATTTAGGAAGTCAGGCTGAAATGTAAAAAAGCTAGTTGTTTATTTTTTTTTTTTACTTTAAAATTTAAAAAGCCTTTACCAGATGAGGTTGATGCTGAAACTCTGGATTCTGGTGAATTTCTACCTGATTTGTTGACATTTTTCAGACTGATGAAAAACAGATTCCACTCAGCCTTTCGTTTTGGAAAGATGCTCTGTTCAAACTAGGGGTGGGAATCTAACGTGTTCATTAAGAATAATTAATTAGAAAAAAATTATGCATTTATAAAAATGAACGATTTGAACCCGATGGCCCCCCAGTTGGGGGACACTGAAATTTAGCAACTAAAAACATTCCCTAAATATCAATAAACATCAGCAAGTTGCACCTCTAAAATCATCAGACCTGAGTTTTCACAGCATCTGTCTGCATTCCTTCGTGGGAGTTTTAGTTGCTTGCCGCTCAAGGCTGCCAGGGCATCAGATTCGGATAACAAGAATTTGTTTGGGTCAGGCTGAGATAATTTTCCTCTCTGCCTTCGGTCTTTAAACTGATCATTCCAGTCCTTCAGTGAAGCCAATTTTGGGTTTTTAAACTTGTCCATACCGTCCGGTGACTCTCTCCGAGATGACATCCATTTTGCGCACTAATACCGGTATCGCAGCTAGAACATCGTCCAGCTTACGATTCACCTCGAGTTTTTGCCGCATTTCTGTCTCCAACGCTGCTAAAAATCTGATTTTACACACATTCTATCTTCCCATTTTGACGCTAAGGTCCTATTGATTAAATATGTATCTCACAGCGATGGAAGCCAGAGCAATAAAAACAGAAATCCTTTTCTCCCAGCAGATCTCCAAAATGTTGATGATGTCTCACCTTGAAAAGTTTCTTTTATCCAGACTTTCTTATCCCACTAATAGCCCCACCTCATGTGTCACACAGTTTAGATGGAAAAATCCATTCAATCACAGGCTCACTACTCAAACATCCAGTAGGACTTCTCTCTTTCCTGGTGTGTGTGTGTGCGTGTGTGTGTGTGTGTGTGTGTGTGTGTGTGTGTGTGTGTGTGTGTGTGTGTGTGTGTGTGTGTGTGTGTGTGTGTGTGTGTGTGTGTGTGTGTGCGTGCGTCAAATGAATGAGTCTCGTTGGCTGATTGAGCTGTCAATCTACTTTGTGGAGTACCGCTTCATTCTATTGGCCCTAACGATCCAAAAGAGGTGTCAATCATCTGAACTGAGTCACAGGGGTAGAAGGCTGCGTGGAGATGCTTCTGGAATAGCTCCAGCCATTCCAGCAGTGTTTTTTTACTCACACATCACTTAAAAAACAACTTCTGTTTTCTATGAAAATACAATTTAAAGGTATTTTTTAGAAATAAAAAAGTTTGAGATTACAATATTAACGTACCTGTTTAATATTTGATTCTCTGCCTCATTGTTTTGAATTAAAAAAAATGTTTTTGGTGCAAATTTTCTCGACCGATTAAAATGGGATTCATTCAAATTAATGAATTACAAACCTTTAATTAATTAGATAATTTATTTTAATCGAGTCTCATCCCTTCAGCTGCTGTTTATATAAGTAAAAATGTTCTGGCTTTCTCTCTACTTAGACTTACAATGTTGGAAACGATAAATTAAAAGCCCTAGTCATTTCTGAAGTGATGTGTTTTATTTTGAACAAATCTACATGAGGTGCTGATGAACTTGTATCCTGTTTAGCTCTCTGAAGGCTGTAGTAACAGCATGTCTCCACCAGAGGGCAGGAAAAATCCTTACTCTCTAAAGACAGATTCTAAAGGACTGATTTCTTGTGTTTGCATCCTTAATCAGGGCAAAAGTGTGTACCGATTTCAATTCAAAGCAACGTTTTTCTCCCCCATTCAGACAGAATAAAACAAGTGTTAGTTTTGAAAAATGACAATTCATAATTTTGAGACATACCCAAGGAAGAAAAAGAAGAAGCGAACAATCTCTTATAGCGCCTCACAAGCTCAAGAAATGAAAAATATATTCATGATATGAAAAAAATCATGAAAATGAGAAAATTTCTAAACTGTGATTAAAAAACTGTGAGGAGAGGGAAAGAGAAAATGAATAGGACAGAGGCAATCAATGGATCCCAGGAAAGGCCGAATTGGTATAAAGAGCAGAATAAGGAGAAGGTGATGATGAAGGTCACGCCAAAACCAGCTTGAACAGGTGAGTTTCAGCTACTTTATAAAGGAGACCACTGAGTCCACTGATCTCAGGCTCAGGGGGAGAGATTTCCAGAGTCTGGGGGCCACAGCAGCAAATGACCTGTCACCTTTGGTCTTTAGCCTGGTGCTGCACAACCAGTAGGCTTTGATCACTGGACCTCAGGGACCTGCTGGGGGTGTAGGGACTAAGAAGATCACCAATGTAAGATGGTGCTTGTCCATGTAAGGCCCTATAGACCAGAACCAGGATCTTGAAATGAACCCTGAAGTTGACTGGAGGAGAAGCGGGGTGATGTGGGTGTGTTTGGAGGACTTGGTCAGAAGCCGAGCACAGGCATTCTGAACCACCTGTAGACGGTTCAGGGAGGTTCTGCTCAGACACGTGAAAAGAGAGTTACAGTAGTCTAAGCGTGAAGAGATGAAGGTGTGGATAACTGTCTCAAGTTCAGAGCGAGACAGAATGGGACTCAGCTTAGCAATGTTCCTGAGATGGAAGAAGGAAGAGCGAATAAGAGAACTGACATGAGAATCCAGGGTGAGAGCTGGGTCAAAGGTCACACCAAGATTCCTGACAGAAGGTTTGGTGTGAGAAGCAAGCTGACCAAGAGAGTCTCTGACTTTGGGAACCAGCTTGTCTGGGGCACAGATGAGGATCTCAGTCTTATCTTCATTCAGCTGTAGAAAGCTCCCAGCCATCCAGGTTTTGATAGTCTAAGCAGGTGTGTAACAGCTGCAGCTTAGACATCTCATGGGGCTTAAAGGAGATGTACAGTTGGATGTCATCTGCATAAAGATGGTAGGAGATTCCTTTGAAGGAGCTCAGGATGTGCTGCAGAGGAAGCAGATAGAGGAGGAAGATTAGAGGCACCAGCATAGAGCCTTGTGGGACACCACGGGTGAGGAAGGTGGGGGAAGTTCTAAACTTGGAGATGACCACAGAGAAGGAGCGCCCAGACAGATATGAGGAGAACCACTCCAGAGCAGATCCTGATAGGCCTACCCAGTCTCTCAGCCTCACCAGTAGCAGGTGATGGTCAACAGTGCCAAAGGCTGCAGTCAGGTCCAGCAGGACCAGAACAGAACAGTCCCCTGCATCACTGTGAGTCAGAAGGTCATTAGACACCCTAAGACGAGCTGTTTCAGTAGAATGAGCTACACAAAAACATGAAAGGAAACTGTCATAGATGTTATGTTCATCACCACAACCTTTTCCAAGATCTTGGAGATGAACGGAAGTTTAGAGATGGGTCAGGACTCGTTTTTTTTAAAGTGACAATGTGTAGTTTTTACCTTTAATCTCTGGAAATATCCACTTTAAGAAGTGGGTGGATCACAGCAAATTAAAGAAATACCCAATAAACATCTACTAGATGAGATTTGCTTTCATTTTTGACAAAAAATAAATAAATAAAAAACACCATTTGATTCTATTAGGTTTAAAAATGTAGACTTTTGCAGAGAGAGTACAGATATTTTAAAGGAATGCATATATTTGAGCAAAATTATGTAAAATAAAAAATTAAATTACTGGTATTTTTTGTGTCGTCTGCAGTGGTGCTCTCAGATAATTTTCATAGGGGTGGCCAGATGAGGCCAGAGAAAACTTTGGGGGTAACTCTAGGGGTAACCTGTGGTGATGCATCGCATGCTCCTTTGTTCTTTTTCATTAAAAAAATAAAAATAAAAACAATATGCATCCAACACGCTTACCTCCAATTTGAAGAACACAATGATTTCAGAAAAGTTATTTGGAATGTTTTTTTAATTATTGCAGAATTTTTACAACACTTTAACTGGAAGTCTTCACAAAAACTACAGATTTAAACTTTTGTTTTGAAAATGGTGAGCAGGAGAAACATATATTCTTTATTTTTTATCTGATTATTTATTCACTCTTTAATGGTGTGTTTTTATTGGGTTTTACTTTCATGTCTGATTAAATAATATGAAATAATGGTGTGTGTGTGTGTGTGTGTGTGTGTGTGTGTGTGTGTGTGTGTGTGTGTGTGTGTGTGTGTGTGTGTGTGTGTGTGTGTGTGTGTGTGTGAACATTGATATGATTCATTAAAGAACATTGGTCTTCTCTGGGGTGGCCAGACATGTTCTATTGTGCCTCTTTTGGGGGCGCCACTGGAAGTCTGTTCTGGAAATTCAATAATTTATTCCATGAAAAATACAAAAAGCTGCTTGAACCAAATTTTATTATATCCATATTTTAATAAGGAGTTAATGTTATTAATCCCTTTTAGAAAAAGGTATTAAGAGCCTTTGTAAATGGTCCAAAGAGCCACTTGTGTCTCCTAAACAACCTAAATAACACACGTATAGTAGATATCTAACAGACGGCGTGTGTGGCTTTCAATCAAATCTAATGACAGATTATAAGTAACTAAATACAAAATATTTAGAAAAAACAATTTCATAGAACCACATTTTCTTCTGACACTCTTTATTTTTGTTCCATTTCTTTTTTATGTTAAAAGTTACTGTTTTCAGCCCTAACCCTAACCTATCCAGAGCTGTGCATCTGCCACAGCTAACCCCATAAATACTACTACAGGTCATCTAACACATCTTTGTGCAGATGATCAGAAATTATTCATCTCGAAGCTAACGTGATTTGTGCTAAGCTTCCAGATCTGCAAATTCATCTTCACATCCATATTCCACAAATCTGGTGTACTGAGATGTTCCGGGAGTCCCTCTAAACAGCGACTTGAGTATTTTCTGAGACTGCATCTCTGTCAGGTTTTTTCCATCTCAAACCACTTCTATCAAAGGTCGTTTCTCTGAGCTCCTCCCAGGTAAGTTTCACTTTTGAAACTCGTTTGTCTGAGTGCTGATGAATGTTAACGGCAACAACGGATTCACTTCTGCCAAAGTCAACAAATGAGCCCAGGTTGTTTCGGAGAGGAAACTGGCTGTGAGCTTCTCTCGTCGTTTCTCGACAGCAACACTGCGGGTTTTCCAGAAGAAGAAAGGAAGTTTGGCAGCTCTGTTTTCCCCACCAGATCCATCTGCTCCAACACAGGATTTATTTAACTGCTGTCTAATCTGTCAGGAGCGTTTCGGCTGTGGCAGCTTTCATCGGAATAAAAAAAAAAGTTTTTGTTTTCACAAAACTAATAACAATGAAAGAGTTTCGGTTTGTTGCTGGTGAATAAAACTTGTTTTGGGCTCAAAATCCCTCAAATCTTTAAATGCTGTTTTAAATCTCTGGTTGCATAAAGTCCTGGCAAATTTAGATGCATTCGGGTAAAAAGGGAGATTTGTTCTCTCCAGGAATGTCGATGCCAAAAAAAAATCATTAAGAAGTCTAAAAAATCTTTGTGTTTCAGGGAATCCTGAAGGTATTTGGATAAAGTATTCCCACTTTGAACCACACTGAAATATTAGTTTCGTATCCTGCCAGATGAAGTCATGGCTAGCTTTTACCATGGTGCAACGTTTCTGCTAGTTTAGGCTCCACCCGGCATAAATCTCACCTTGTACTTTAATATAATGTAAGTTTGTGACAAACAGGTTCCTTCCAGGAAGTGAAAGCTTCTCCTTAAGGAGCTTCCTGTTTGTTGTGAATATGTCCAGCCAGAGTTTGTAGAAACAGCTGTGAGCTTTTGTTTGATTCTGCTTTCTTTCCAAGTGTTTCCATTAATGGCGTTTTTAGTGCTTTGCTAACTCTGCACTCTTTTATGTGCATGTGAGGAAATGAGGAGCGGCACAAAACGCTGCGCCAATGTCGATTATAGGAAACGGTGCAAAAACAAGAGAGGGGAGACGTTTTCAAAAAGGTAACTGGGTTTGAGCCGTCATCACGTCGTGTAAAGTGTGTGTGTGTTGTTGTAGGGAAGTGGGGGTGCTAATCAACCCCAGATGGTGGGTCGAGGCCCGCTCTGTGTGGGTGGAACGGGAGTAAAAACCGTCTGGACCGGCGCGCTCTGGACCTGGAGCCAGGCGGATGAGGCGAGGAGGTTCAGAGGTTTGCGTGAGAACGAACCTGACCAAGTGGTTTTTCAGAGGGAGGGGGGGGGGGGGGGTAGTTCACTGACAGGCCTGGCTGCTAGAGTGAGTCATCCAGTCCAGGTCAAGCAGGACAAAGTGTTGGGATGATTTCAGCAGCAGAGGATTTCATACAGATCCTCTAAAAACTTTGCTTTTCTGTGTTTATTTGTCTTTCTGTGCTTTCATCCGTTTATCCCATCGTTGGGTAATTATTTAGTGGCAGCATTTATAAGCCTGGCGGACCGCCAGGCTTTGCTTGGCCACCCACCAGGCTAAGCGTCATGCCCTGCCCCCCTCCCCGACCCTACCGTGTCCGCTGACATGAACGGCACAACGAAGCTAGAGCCCTCCATCAGCTGATATTGGTGAGAAACAGCAGCGGACCATGTGCAAACCCCTGCTCTCACGGAGGAGCACTGCGGGACAGAGCGTGCAACCTCATCCCAACCACCCACCCCCAACCCACCCCCCGACGGCCGAATCCGCTAGGCTTAACTCATTTTCTGGGGGAAACCCTGCACCATGAAGTACAAATCGCAGGGGAAGCGGGCCTCTGTGTTCGCTGCCCCCACACTTTTGAATGCTCTTCCGCTTTATGTCAGACAGGCACCTTCCCTAACCCGCTTAAAGTCACTATTGAAGACTGACTTCTATGACTTGGCATTTGGCTAGTGTACTCTGTGTTTTATTGTTGTTTGTTTTAGTCTGTTTTACTTACTGTATTTTAAGTCGGCTTTTATTGTACAGCACTTTCGTCAGCTCTCACGCTGTGTTTTTAATATGCTTTAGAAATAAACTTTATTGGTATGGTATGGTATGGTATGGTATGGTATGGTATGGTATGGTATGGTATGGTATGGTATGGTATGGTATGGTATGGCATGGCATGGCATGGCATGGCATGGCTTGGTTTGGTATGGTATGTTATGGTATGGTTTGGTATGGCATGGCTTGGTTTGGTTTGGTTTGGTTTGGTTTGGTATGTTATGGTATGGTATGGTATGGCACGGCATGGCTTGGTTTGGTTTGGTATGTTATGGTATGGTATGGTATGGTATGGTATGGCATGGCATGGCTTGGTTTGGTTTGGTATGTTATTTTATGGTATGGTATGGCATGGTATGGCATGGCATGGCATGGCATGGCATGGCATGGTATGGTATGGTATGGCATGGCATGGCATGGCATGGTATGGTATGGTATGGCATGGCATGGTATGGTATGGTATGGTATGGTATGGCATGGCATGGCATGGTTTGGTTTGGTTTGGTATGGTAGAAATATTAAAATTATAGACAAGCACATTAAAGGTAAAGGCTAAAAGACATTCTCCAAGCAGCTAGATGTTCCTGTGACTACAGTTGTACATATTATTCAGAAATTTCAGATCCATGGGACTGTACCTAACCTCCCTGAAGGTGGGCGCAGGAGGATAATTTTGTCATGGCTCGAGGTGAGTGCCTAACCCAAGACATGCAGAATCATCACACAAGTCCAAAGTAATAAAGTAAAAATGTCTTTATTATAAACGGTATCTGAAAACTGCAACAGGGAAGTCCTGTGCTGAGGAGCCAAGACGGCTCGAGTCTCTGAGGTGTTCAGGTTGAATGATGAGGGGAAGGGAAGCCGGGAAGGACGCTGAGCAGAGGGTGAGAGATTTCGTAGGAGTGAGGCAGCAGAGCGAAGTCCGAGCAGGAATGGCGGAGGAGGAGGAGACGTGTTGATTAATTCCAGAAGTAAAGACAGCGAGGGTGAGAGATGACGAGGTGATCCTGAGCGAGACAAACAGGTGTAAGGGATAATCCAAATCCAAATCCGAAAATACAATCCAAGGTCGATAATCCAAAAGTCGAAGGCGAGTCAAAACACGAGTTAACAAGTTTCAAAGTTTCAGAATCGAGTGGCTGGTGCTACCTGAACTGGTACAATCATCCGGTGAAATGAAGTGTCTCCATCCTCCTTTTAAACCCGCGTTCCTGATTAGGGAATCGTCTGCAGCTGTAGTTCCCTCTGCTCCCCACCTGCAGAAAATGAACTCAGATTCTGGTGAGAGGAGATGGTGGAACTCACCTCTGCTCAGGGACATGACACATTTATGACAAATCAAAGAGATGGATAATGTCAATGGTAATAAAAGAGCCCAAAAAGACTTCTAAAGAGATCCAAGGTCACCTTTAATAGCTCTTTTCCATCGCCAGGTCTGGAATGGTCTGGTCTGGTTATTTTTCAAACGGTGTGTTCCAGTATGGGTTTGGAATTTTTAGGGAAACATTTCGATTGCAGTTTGGGCTATCATATTGGCAGGTATGGAGCTAGGATTGGGACAGTATTCAGCGTAACTTGTACCAAGTTTTGTAACTTCGAACATGTTTCATCACGTGTAACTTTGGATTCGTAACTTGTAACTTTAGTTTTCTAACTTGTAATTCTCAATTCGTACTTGTATTTCTTGTTTTGTAACAGGAAATTTTCATTTTGTACATGTATTTTTTATTTTGTAAAATCAAACTTTTATTTTGTACATTTACTACTCATTTTGTAACATCAAACATTCATTCAGAAACATGAAACTATAGTTTTGTAACTAACAGACTTCCAAATTGAAAAAAATCAAGGTACAAGTTTGAAATCAAAACTCTCATAACACACATTTCATTCTACAGGTACAAACCTCAAATCTACAATTACGGATCTTTTTGTCTCGATTCTAGCGTCAGTGGGAGGAACTTGGGTGGAACCAATGAGAGCACGAGTCTTAGACTTTTTGCTAAGACACATCAGCTCTACATACAGATGGAAAATTAAGCATTTCAAGAAAAGAACACCGTCCCTTCTATGAAACATGGAGGAGGCTCTGTTATGACCTGGGTCTGCTTTGCTGCATCACAGGGTGTCTTGAATCTGTGCAGGGTACAATGAAATTTCAAGACTATCAAGGGATTCTAGAGAGAAATGTGCTGGCCAGTGTCAGAAAGCTTGGTCTCAGTCACAGGTCATGGGTCTTGTAAGAGGACAATGACCAAAACACACAGTTAAAGAGACCCAAGAATGGCTAAGAGGAAAACACCGGACTATCCTATAGAGCATCTTTGGAAGGAGCTGAAACATGCCGTCTGGAAAAGGCGCCCTTCAAACCAGAGACAACTGGAGCAGTTTGCTCATGAGGGGTGGGCCAAAATACCTGCTGAGAGATGCAGAAATCTCACTGACAGTCACAAGAATCCTTTCATTGCAGTGATTGCCTCAAAAAGTACTAAATTAGGGTACCATCATTTTTGTCCAGGCCTGTTCCATGAGAATTTTTTAATTTGTATTTTTTCAATAATTTAGTTGAAGCATGGTTGAAGAGCAAAATCGGAATTTCATTGGTTAAATTTCATAGAATTTTTATTTATTATTACTTTTGTCAGATTCTAGTTATTTCTGTGACCATTGTGGGTTTTTCTTTCATTGCCGAACTATTTTGTCAGCAAATGCACTGACAGCATTGTTAACACACTGACTGTGGCTCAGCTGTTTGCTCATTGATTCGGTCAGAATTAACCTGTGTCTTCAAACTGAGGTTGTTCAAAGCTCCATCTACTGTTAACCCACGTTAAAGTGCTAGAGATTAAATGTTTTTGCCAAATATTTAACGTTCAAGTAGCTTTTGAAGTGAATTTATAAAAATCACAAATCCAGCAGTTGCAGATACAAAGGCTTTTATTTTGTTGGGTGCTCAATCTTAGTAAAAGAAACGATAATCCCAGTTTTTCCAAACCATGGTCACACAAGTTTGTTTTTGTCTTTTGTGATGGATCTAAACAGTTGAATGTGTCGTAGCTTATCAAAAGCAACAGGAATCAAATCTACCTGAACTTTTCCACATTAACAGCATTTCAACCGGAAGAAAAAGAAATCACAACAGTAAAATGTTTTGTGTTTCAGGTAATCCAGATGAAAAGTTTGATCAAAACAACAAAGGTTAAGTTAGTGCTCTGGTTCGATTCGGTCTGGATTAAATCAGTTTTCTCTCTGGTGCCTTGAAGGTTTCGCAGCACCTTGGTATGTTTTTATTCTCTCCTCTGGAGTAATGAATCACATTTCATTTCATCACTTCCCAACAACACAGGGTTTTACTTCCCAAATGCTTTTATGATGGTCAGGAATGAGTCATGAAAACATCAAGGTTTGGAGAGGAGATCCAAACATTTGCTAGCATGCCTGGTTAGTTGGTTATCTGTTGAACCTCTCCTCTGATCTTTAGCTTGTTTTGAAATAAAAACAAACCGATCACTTGGAATAAAACAGCTTTGTTCCTTTGGTTCCATCTGGTTTTGTTTCAACAATTTTGAACTGGATACAGCATAACAGTCTCTAAAGTTCCTCCCGTGAAAGGCTCTGATATTGATTGGTGGTGAAGTAAGTGGGGGTGTGATATCTGAGGAATGAAGTGGGAGGACAAACATGTAGCTCTGAGTCAAATTCAGAGAAAGGAGAGACAAACGAGAAGCTCGCTGTTCAAACTATTTGCTAGCAGATCCCATGTTTTGTTGGTTTCTGTGTCTGACTACGACTTGACTCGGACTTGAACGCCAATGACTTGCGACTAGAATCGACTTGCATCTGTTGTCTTGATGATGACTTGAGCATATTTTATATTTTAGCACAAAAGTGGCACGACATGGACAAAAATCATAAATCATTCTGGGTTTGATGTTGTTCTGCTAAATGCAGCAGCACTTTGTTTATGATCAGTTTCAGTTGCACTTTCTGCTTGTTTCAGCAAATAAATGAAGCTTTAAGAAACTTTATTTCCGGAATTTTTTTTATCATTGTCATTAAATAGAAGTTGGACAGATGACTTGATTATGTTACAGAGTTAAGGACTTGGACTCGACCTGGACTTTCACATCATCGACTTTGGACTCAACTAGGACTTGGTTGTTTTTGACATGGACTTGACTCGAGACTTGACTGGACAGAATTGTGACTTACTTGTGACTTGCAAAGCAGTGACTCTGGTGGACCACAAAATCCTTCTTCATAGGCTAATAAACTGGTGGGACCATCAAGCACAGTTCATAGGTGGTTCCACTTGCCAGTCCGCCATGTTTTTTCCGCGTCCGACTGTCCGCGTGGTTAGAAAATTTCCTAGGTGCGTGGTGTGGAAAGTTTGGGCCGTGCGGAGGTGCGGTGGAGGGGCGTGGTTGTTAAAATGACACAATTTTGCCACGCGGAGCCGTGCGAACCTCGCAGACGCGTCAAACATGAACCAAGCTTTATGCTCCAACTCGAGCCCTCAGGTCCACCCACCAGAACCTTCTAGAAGTTCCAAAGACCGGATATAAAAGTCGAGGCAATCGCTCCTTCCAGACTGTTGTTTTTCTTCCTTTTTAGCTCAAATTTATAATCTTCTTTCATTTGTTTTTGTCATGTTCTGCGGGTGGAGGTGGCAGACCATGTGTGGTGGTGGGTTCTGGAGGCAGATGAGCTGGCAGACGGATGTAAAAAATAAAAAGCTGTTTATTGAAGGACGGGAGCACAGGACGAACGAACATGGACAACGACAATGAACCGACAAAGACAACAACCAGGAGGGAGGTATAAATACACAAGGGAATCAGGAACACATGGGCAGAGTAATCAGGGACAGGTGAGAACAATTAGGCTAATCAGGGCAGGAGAGACACATTCAGGGAGGCTGGGGCGGATCATGACAGTACCCCCCCCCCCCCCCCCCCCCCCCCAAGGGGCGGATACCAGACGCCCACAAGCCACACACAGGAGACACGAACGAAGACCAGACCAGGGCACACATGACAAGGGAACACAGAAGACGAGACCAGGGAACAAGGAACACCATCCAGGCTGCGGAGCAGGGGCCTCTTGGTTCAGGCGGCACTCCGTCTTACGACCAATCAGACGTGTCCAAGAACTTAGTCCAGGGAAACTCGGACTCGTAGACTCGGACGTGGGCACAGGGACTCGTAGACTCGGACGTGGGTACGTAGACTCGGACGTGGGCACGTAGACTCGGACGTGGGCACGATGACTCGGACGTGGGCACGTAGACTCGGACGTGGGCACGTAGACTCGGACGTGGGCACGTAGACTCGGACGTGGGCACGATGACTCGGACGTGGACACGATGACTCGGACGTGGGCACGATGACTCGGACGTGGGCACGATGACTCGGACGTGGGCACGATGACTCGGACGTGGGCACGATGACTTGGACGTGGGCACGATGACTCGGACGTGGGCACGATGACTTGGACGTGGGCACGATGACTTAACTTGACTGGACACGATGACTTGACTTGACTGGACACGATGACTTGACTTGACCACTTGACTCCAGGAACACAGGACACCAGGAACACAGAGACGAACTGCAGCAGCAGGCGTGGGACCCAGCAGGAACTGCAGCAGCAGGCATAGGCCCCAGCAGGAACTGCTGCGTGGAGAACCTGCAGGCACAGAACCTGCAGGCGTGGACCAGGAAGTGGTTGGGTAGTGGGAGCGACGCGTGGAAGCCCAGCTCGGCGGCAGGTACTCGACATCCCAATCAGAGCAGGTGCACATCCGATCTGCTGGGTCCATCGGCGGAGGCTCGGGAGAAGGGAAGCC
Source organism: Nothobranchius furzeri (assembly GCF_043380555.1). Classification (NCBI taxonomy): domain Eukaryota; kingdom Metazoa; phylum Chordata; class Actinopteri; order Cyprinodontiformes; family Nothobranchiidae; genus Nothobranchius; species Nothobranchius furzeri. Next base: position 84,048,402 of record NC_091743.1, read on the forward strand.
GGAGAAGAGCGGGGAGACCAGCCCTACCACACCGGAGAATAATGGCGTGCGTAGGGGGGTGTAATTCCCTTGAGGCTCCAGGATCCGTGGCTTCAGGAGAAGAACGGGACGGGGCAAAAAACAGCTGGAGGAGAACGACCCTGGCCACCCCGAAGATAAATAGGATGCGCCAGGATCTCCCAGAGGAACTTCGACCACCCCGAGAACAGGTAGGATGCACCGAACACAAACTCCAGGCCAGAAATCTCCCACAACTGAAAGGGACAAAAAAGAAAAATAATCCTCCAGGAACAGGTGTGTTAGCTCACCACAGGTCCAGGTTTGGTCGGTTCATTCTGTCATGGTGTAGGAGGGTGGAGGTGGCAGACCATGTGTGGTGGTGGGTTCTGGAGGCAGATGAGCAGGCAGACGGATGTAAAAAATAAAAAGCTGTTTATTGAAGGACGGGAGCACAGGACGAACGAACATGGACAACGACAATGAACCGACAAAGACAACAACCAGGAGGGAGGTATAAATACACAAGGGAATCAGGAACACATGGGCAGAGTAATCAGGGACAGGTGAGAACAATTAGGCTAATCAGGGCAGGAGAGACACGTTCAGGGAGGCTGGGGCGGATCAAGACAGTTTTATGATATTTATGATCATTTTATGATTTCATGGCTTTGTTTTTATTTTCTGATATTTGGTATTTTGTTTTCTTTTAAGATCGTTTAGATTTTATGATTTTTGATTAGCTTTGTTTTCGTGAAGCACTTTGTGATTTTCTTTCTGTGATGAGTATAACATTTACTTGCTTTACCTGTTGGTTTAGAGTCGTGGAAACAGCGGAGAACGTCTCAGCTTGGAGAAGCTAACTGTTAACCTCCGCAGACTGACGGAATCTAAGCTCTGATGTTGACCTCAGCGTTGCAGAGCAAACTGAGTCAGAGGTGGAGTTGCGTTGGTGTTAGCCAATCAGAGGCGAGAACTCCAAACATCAGGAAATAAGACTCCATATCTTGTCGTCTGAAGCTCAACTTTGATGCGGCTCACTTATAGAAACGGGTGCACCAGATATTTTTTTTCTCCCAAAGAACGACTCACAAGGCATTCGTTCATGTTAAGAGACCACTGCAAATGTATTAAAAATATGAGTTAAGCTGTTCTTTAAAGAGCAAGTCACCCCTTACAAGAAGCGTACTTCACTCCCACTTCATGTTTGAAAAATGCAACAAATACTGTTGCCTAGCAGACCGAGAGGGTGGAGCCACTAACAAATACACACACTCACGACATTGTGACATCATAATGTACCAGTTTACATCATAGCATACCTCTTAGCCAATAGCGGTGGCAGATTTAAATTCAAATGCAGTGAAGAGTTTTTACCTGACAATGGCACAACACTTAGCCTGGCAAGCCAGACTAAATAAATGTATTATTTACTTTGCAAAGCAAGAATTTGGTCTAGTTCACTAGGCTACACAACACTGACAGTTTCAGGCAGAAATTTTAAATTTTAACTAAAATGCACTAAAGTGCAAAACTATTGACTACACGTGTCTGCAGCACGATTAGACACGCATTTATATAGTTTATCAGAAAAAATAGTTGATTTGGGGGTGACTTGCTCTTTAAATAAACAAAATTAATGTTTGTTAGTAGTTTACTGTTCTCATCTAACATGACTGAAATTGGAAGGCCTAATAAACATCTGACAACAGGATTTGAGTATCTTCTGAGGATGATTAGCATGGACCAAAGATCAAAGTGTTGTCCAAAGTCACCAGCGCCTCTCTGTCTGAGAGCTCTTCCAATAAACAAATTACTAATAAACTGCTTGATGACAGCGATGAGCTGCAGAAACAGCTAAAGAAGAAGAGCCGGATTTTGTTCATTTGTCTTAAGTTGATCTAGTTTTGTATTGTTAATCTGATGATGACATCAGCTAAAGATGGTGGTTTGGTTTTTGAGGCTTTCTCTTGGCTGTTTCAGGTCTTCTCTCCTTCTGATCTATGACCACCTTCATGCTTCTTCATGCAGCGTTGAAAGTTATTCACGGTTTCTTTCATTTTCTGCGCTCCATTGAGACCGGATCAAAAATGAAAACATTCTTCAAATCTACTTTTTCTTTCGACAGTCAGATGCTCAACGCGGTCTGAGCAAAGGGCTCAAATGTTCACATTTATTATGATGAAAGTAAACAACACAGTGGTCTACATTATAGCACAGTACATGATAAGACAATCAATTTGATGGATTTCTGAAAACTAATTCCTGAAAGGGGAAAACTCGGTAACTTTAAGAGCTGCCATTTAGCTCTGGACCAGTTTAAAATCTTTGACCATTAGTTTGACTCATCCAAATCCCATAAAAACACTTTTACTATTCATATGTCATTCACCCAGTGAAAGTGACAGTATGTATTAATACCATAGCATACCAAGTTTATTTGTATAGCACATTTAAGCACGGCATGAGAGCCGACCAAAGTGCAGAACAACAAGACACAATAAAAACAATCAAAAATAAAAACTAAATCCATTAAAATCGAGTAATTCAAATCGAAAAGAAAAGGAGAAAGAGAAGAAGTTAGACTGAGTTAAAAGCCAAAGAATAAAAGTGAGTTTTTAAACGAGACTTAAAAAGTGAAAGAGAGGAAGAGAGTCTGATCAGGAGGGGCAAGTGGTTCCAGAGCTTCGGTGCACAAACGCTAGCGACATGGATTAATTATCCATGATTATCCTGGTGATAGGGGGCAGTAGATACCTAAATCATTGCAAGCAAGCAGTAGTTTTGTGTTGGAGTAAGACCTTAACATCAGATGAACATGTAATGATTTAAATTACACGTTATTTAATAAGCCATAAGGTGTAGGATTCCATAGGAAATATGAAATCAACCTTATGGATCTGTGAGGTTATTTAAACCAGAAGATTGGAACTTTTTATTGCAGGGATTAGATAACCGCTTCGTATTCACTCAGAGACAACAGAAGAGAGAGAGAGAGTCAAGTTTAAAAGTTTAAAAATGAATTACTAACAAATTAAACTAGACTGACTTTAAACACTACATGTATGGTGTAACTAAGGTGGATGAGACGGTGAATGGGGTGAGGTGTAATGTTGCTCAGAACCAGCAAATCCGAACAAGCGATTAGTTCTGATGGGAACTGAAGGTGATGTCTTCGCGTTAAGCTTTGGTTAGGAGATTCATAAACACATTCTACGCCATTTGTCGGCCTACATACCCTGAGCGGAAGTCCCCGTTAGATCAGGAATGTCGAGGTCCAGCTTGACCTTTTCTGGAACCGAAGCCGGTGGGAAAAGCAGAGGTTGCCGACCAGACCAGTCTTTGAGATACTTCCGGGTCACAACTGTTTGTTGGCTTTTTATTCTGAAAGGAATCGTTGCTTGGTTGGTAAAATGCAACAGATTTTATCCAGCTTGTCGTTGGTTCTTTCGGCTGAAGAGGAAAGTTACGGATTGGCCACTCCGACACTTCTCTAGAACGCTTTGAACTCGCGTTAGAGATGGCGTGGGCATAGTTTTATACTTCGGATGTTTTGGTTTATGGTCGAATGAAAAGTTGACAAATTTACCAAACACCATCAAAACCACGCCTCCGTCATATCTGTCAGATTCTGATTGGATCAATGAAACAATGTGTCATGTCTTTTAACGCTACGTGAGATCAGTCCTAGTGAAACACTTAAAGTCATATTACTTAATATATAATATAGGATTATAATAAAGTAATTAATAATTTGATTTCACGGATTGGTCACATCTTATTTATTGACTAACACTTTGTTTGATTAGCTTTATTAAAATAGAGTTCTTTGATTAATTAAAAGGAGAGAGTTCATTCTTCATCCTTCTGTTGAGCTGAAAAGAAGCAGGTTAGAAGCAAATGCATGAGACCTTGAGGCCATATCTCATACAGACTAGTCCTGTGCAGAGGAGGGGGGGAAACAGTCATTTCATTCCGTTACACCCACTAGGGTCAAAAAATCCTGGGGAGTGCTAACTTTAGCCAGCTAACAAGCACATCAGACTCCCTTTCATCACTGGCAACAAGTGAAGAGGTAAAATTGTAAAACAACAACATTTAAGAAAGACGAAGGCTTTGTAACCGTTTGTGCAGTAAATGCAATTTGTCCTCATGGGCTCCTAGAAGAAAACATGACATCCAATATGGTGTCGCTCAGAGACTTAGACCTACTCTAATGTATTTTAAATCTGATTTGTGTGGTTATATGTTACGAAGCCACCAATATTTTTCCACAAATGGGCATCATTTCATTCATTTTCAACATTTTGATGGACAGTTCCAGAGATTAATGGTAAAAACTACACATTGTCTCTTTAACGTTGTTAGACTAACGTCTCAGACTTTGTATTAAATACTCATGTTTACATATGTTAGAGCTTAGACTTTCTTAGCGTTTACAAACATAAAACCTACATAAACAAGGAATTAAAGCCACAACTAGGAAATGTGTATCTACAGGTAAAACTCTAAGAATGAGAATTTGAAGCAAAACTTAATTATTTCAGTATCTCAGACTGAGAGACCATCTAAAGGCTCAGGAACCCTTCGCAGGTGTTCTGGATTCATTAGCTGATTAGAGTGAGACAGTCTAGATATTGATCCTTTTCACAATTGTCTAATTGTCTGAGATTTTGAAGTTTTCATGAGCTGTAAGCCACAATCATGACAGTTTTAAAAAATAGAGGCTGTAGTGTCTGGCTTTGCATGGAATGAGTCTATCTCATTTTTTATTGTTAACTTTTGCTCCATATTCTAATTTTTACTGTATGTTGTAATGAAATCCCTGTTTCTGCATTTCAAAGTGAGTCAGAAACAATGACATTCACCCATTTGGGTCAACTGGTTGAAATGAACAGAAAGTGTTTTTATGAAAGGAAAATGTTCCCATAGTTGGGCGATAATCTCATGACTCCAGTGATTCTCAGCTTGAATAAAAACATTCTGCCCTCCTTAAAAATGTCTTTATTCATACTTGCCAACATCTGCCAACAATTTACCAAAGCAGGTCGGCAGCCGGCTGCTAACAGGAGCTACTGTAACAGCATGCTGGGTCTCCTCCTGAGATGAGCTGCGGGTCCAAGTCCTTGAAGGACGACCTGACATGGAAACAACTCGTCCTCGGCAGGTGCGGAGACTCAAAGCTTACATCGGCTCAGAAAGAGTTTGTCTCAAAGTTTAAACCGAATTTCTGTTCAATGTTTTATGAACTAAGTTGGAAAACAAAGACACGGAAGTCGGCTTGAGTTTTGCTCTAACGAATAGCAGATCTTAAAGAATATTAGACAGATCTTAGAAAATTAAATCAAAACCTCCCTGTTGACAGTAGCTGATCTAGAATCAGCTGCATTCCTGGTTGGGAATGTTTGGAACGTTCAGATTACTGAACCAGCTGATGCTCTGTTGGAATTAAAGCGGTTTAACTCCAGTTATTTTGTGGTGGACAGTCGACCAAAGCTGTGATGATGCTACCTGCTTGAGAGGATATATTTCATGAACCTACTGAAGTCCCTGCAGTTTTCCTCCTGACCAGTAGTGAACGCTGGTGAGAAAAACAGACAGTACTACAGTGCGTTACTTGGTTCTTTTTGGTTCCTCAGAGATAGACCGCAGCGGTGCTCGAAACGTCAGCAGAAATAAAGGTAAAACAACTGTTTTCCTGTGTTAAGAAAAATGAACCAAGTAATGCAGTTAGAATAAACACAGACTGAATGCACAGAATAACAGTACTACACTCAGATTTAGGCCCAATCCCAATACTCGCACTGTGCTCTATAGTCTTCTACAAAGTGCACTTGTTGGAAGTAAGGTTTAGAGTGTGTAGTACATAAGTGTGCACACAATGGCCGAACTGGGACAGTGATCATTGCGTCATCAACCACAACACAAGCCTGGATGCCAGTCACTTTTTGTGCTACTTAAAAAAAAACTTTATTAACAACTTTCAAACAAACAATTGACAACTTTTACCTTCATTGCTGTCTTGTCTTAGCCTAAAACTTTCAGAATGTGAATAAATATTAATCGTCTTAAAATTAACTTTCGTTTGAAAATACACATTTTCAGAAAAGGCACTTGAGCCATTGTTCCGCAATGGATTGTGGGTAATCCCCAATGTGAACCTGGGGAAAGTGTCGATCAAAGGTGCAAAAGGGGCGAGATCAACTTTCGTACCTGAGGATCGGGACAGCCCACGCACTCGCACTCCTGGACTGATCGGGACCGGGCCTTAGATGTTTTTTTGCTTCGATCAGAGGTTTTCCTTTTCCCTCCAACCGATTCCCTCTTGAAAATGTAATTTCCATGTTCCCAGTTGTAAAACTTAACTGGAATGCGCTTTGATGTTTCCCAAACTAAGGGGCTTGACCTCAAAAGGCGGCCTCGTACATAAAATTAGAGAGCACTTTAAAAATGAACTGTTTATTACCACTTCTGCGGGGTAAATTTGTGCCATGTGTATGAGGTGATTTTTACATAAAGGTTAAACTGCAAAAATAAATTTGGTTGCCAAACCGTTTCTACATATTTTATTTTTAAATAAAATTGTATTTAAATCCCAATTTTAAGAAACTTCCCAGGTTATTGGCTCTGAGAAAAAAGGGACAAGGTTTGTCCAGCTGAAGCTGACCAATGAAGACATGATGGTTTGAGATGAGCCTGACTCGGCTCATTATTGGCCCCACCCAACACATGGTGTGTGAATGTGTGTGTGAATGGATGAATGACACACTGTAGTGTAAAGCGCTTTGGAGTCCTTACTCTGAGAGGTGCTATACAAGTGCGGGTCATTAATCATTATCATTTATCATGGATGCAGGCTGCTAAATTCTGGGATTTGATCTATAATGTGATGTTCATGTCATAATCTGTCTTGTTGTCGTCCAACAATTACAACAGCTTACATATTTGAAGTCAAACTAATTCAATATGGCTGTCATACTGAAAATCTGCTACATCTCAGCAGAATTTAATGAGCTCCAATGCTCAAAACTCAAATCCTTCACAGACCCAGAGCATGTTTGAAGAACCTAAGTTTATCTTATTATGAACTTCAGACCTGAAAGGTGGTTTTCCTCATGAAATATCAGGTAAAATGAACTAAAAATGTCAGAAATGTTAACCATTCCAGTATGAAATACACTGTTAAAAATAAAGGTTCCAGTTAGAACCAAAGACGGTTCTTCACAGTGATGCCACAGGGGAACCTTCTTCGGTTCTCCAAGAAACCTTTTGCCTATTGGTTCTTTAAAGAACCATTTATAAATGGGTTCTTTGAGGAACTTTTATTTGGTTCTCTGTGGAACCTCACATATAGAACCTTTTAGGGTTCCACAAATAACCATTTATCAAATGGTTCTGTGAAGAACTAATTCAATTGGTTGCTTCAGAGAACCGAAAAAAGTTCTTTAAAAAACATCATTAGATTCTCTGTGGAACCTTAAAATCAGAACCTTTTTTAGGGTTCCTTAAATAACCATTTATCAAGGGGTTCTCTGAAGAACTAATTAATTTGGGTGCTTCAGAAAAAGTTTTTTTGGGTGTACCCCACAAGATTCCAGTAATAAATATTTCAGAGATTATTATGTTGACTTCCCCATAAATAGTAATGAAATGCACATTGTATTCAAATAATCAAACCTGTTTAAATTTCATTTAGACTGAATAGATCACTTTTCAAAACAAGCAAACCTCTATGGTGATTTTTTGGAAGAGTTTAGCAATAAAATTACTTCAAATTTTCCTGTCTGAAAATCATTATTACAAGAAGATTATTGTCTTTAGTGTTTTATTGTTTTTTTTTTTTCATGTCATCCATTACCAGCTAAAAGCAGGACGGAGGAGAAAGTTCTTAAGCAGATCTCGGAGTTTTGGGTCTTTTACTGCTGTGTAAATGCCACCTCAGCATGTCGCAATAAAACGCTGCAGCAGCCTGCGGTGGCTCAGGGGAAAGTTATGGTTCTGGGTGCTGCCAAAGTGCATAAAAGGCTGCATGTTAGTCACACAGACGACCAATGATGAGAAAGAAATGGCAGTGGATTCCCGAAAGACTCCCAGTTGATCCCGTCAACGAGAAACAGGCTGATTTTAATCCAGCCGATCAGAGGAAAAACACTAAACGTGTCCTCACACTCATTCAGTCGGCCAAGAACTTTAGAAGTTCCACATAAAGAGCTTTTTTTACTTTAATTACAGGCAAAGGGGGTTCTAAGAGCAACAGCTGTCTGGTTTAATTTTGCATTTCCAATAATGAAGCAATTAAATTTTATTTTCAGCACCACAAATCACTCCTGTCATCTGCAGAGCTGCAGGAACAGAAGACATATTGTTCTTTAAAAGGGTGATGATCAAGAACTCCATTAGGATTTTTAAACGACACGTTTTTCCTCAGTGTTGCTTATCAACCTGAAACTGGATTATTTACCAAACAATAAAAATACCCTGAATAAAATTACTTTTTAAACTTTTGAATCAAGGAAATGACACAATCTGTCTTTTTTGGAACTAAAGTTAACCCTTTGGTGCATAATGATCACTACAGTGGACAGGTACTCAAAATTGTTATTTATTTGTTTTTGCTATTAAGCACAGCTGTTGAAGACTTTATTGCATTTGAGCCCCTCCATTTGGACTTCAGTAAGCCAAGCCAACATATTTCATGCTCAGAATGCACACTGTCCACTGAGGTGGACCTGTAATAAATGATTTGTAAATTATCACATTTAACAAAAAATATTGGTTGAAATTTGTTTCATACACACCTAAAGACAAATGAAAAAAAATGTTAAAAAAATCATGGTTGAAGATTTCATAATTCATGCATCAAAGGGTTAAAGCTTTACTTCCGCTTTGAAGTTCAGATCAGATTCTCAGCTCCTCAGTGTTGTTGAAGTCAGGTGTTTCCACCCCGTCGTTACTAATGAGTCCTACGCTGTGTTGTGGCTGGATTGTGCTGCTTTTAGCTGCACAGTCGTGTGTCATCTGAGACTAAAGAAAAAGACTAAGTACACATCCCTGAGAACTCCGTATCAATATAATGGTCTATTTTTCTTGTTATCTATAAATAGGATGGCCACGACCCATAGACAAAGCGAACTCAAGTAGGCGGACGCTATGGTTGTCTTTCAAACTATCTCCACACACAACTGGACAGCGCGAGGACCAATCAGAGCAATGAACGAACTCAGCGCGTTTACATGTACGTCAAAAAACCAAACTGTTGTCCTAAACAGACAGATGTCATTTATTTATGCATATAAACGGATTAATCTAGTCTGCATGTAAACTGATCAGTCAGGCTGACACCGGTGTAGCGGAGATGATCTACATAACCAGGATTCAACGCTGATTGCTATTCAGATTTGTTAGATTCTGAGAAAGATCAAACAAATTAGCAAATGAAGCTTATATCATGTATAAATATCCAGGATATTTATATAATCAATAGTTCATACACCAACGGGCTTGGTCTATGTTTAATCCAAAGATTAATATTTTATTGAAGATATTTAAATTAATAGCAATATTTATTTATTAAACCAGAAGACTTAATGGAATCTTTGCTTATTCAATAACCAAATATACACCATTCTGTGTTTCATTTCAAAGAAGAGTCAGGTTTAAAAAGTTAAGAATTTATTACTAACAATTTATAAATGACAATTTATAAATAACAATTTATAACAGCTATGATATTAAAACTTGGTGTTAAAAGCAACCTTTGTCTGAATGAAAACTAAAATGAAATGCGTGTGTTTGGATGCGTAGCTGGAATCTCAGAAGGTTCTTATCAGAGAGAGAAAACGCGTTCTGGGTGAAAGAGTTTGTTTTGCAGCTAAATGAGTTGTTTCTTAGAGAGAACAGCATCGGACGCAATCTGTGTTCTACCTCACCGATCAGACGACCCTCTGTGTGGATCCAGAGGTCAAAGGGAGGACGTTGTCAGCCTCTGGGTACTCGGTCCGGTAGGGAAGACCCGAGTGGTACAGACTCTCTGGTCCAAGAGTTGCTGCAGGGTACGCAGGTGTTGAGTTTGCATCTTAACTTAACTCTGAAGGAGTTTGCGTCAGCTGGTGGCAGGTGGCGTTTATTTGGAGCGATTCTATCGGCGTGACAGAACAGCTTAGGTGGAGGCTTCGGGTGGCCGACCCCTATCCACTGGGACTCTCATGCCACGGAGAGATTTTGGTTGGTTCAGAACTGCCAGCTTGAACTGAGGAGTTTGGTTTTAACAAAACCTCAGGACACACCCTCTCAGAGATAGAAAGCTTTGCTTAGGGAGCAAGGACATGTGAGGTGGTCACCTTTAACCTGATTCAGTGTCCTGCGTGGTGTGTATAAGTGTGCATGACCTTCTGGTTACTGATCAAACATTACTGATTATCATAAATAATTATTATTATTAACCAAAGAATAATAATTCATTTCAGTAATTAAATACATTTATAATGAACCATGATGATTATTTATGATGATTATTTATGAACCTTGTAATAAACAGTGAAAAGAGTTTATTAAAAATGATTATTTTAAATCTTGAAGTGTCCATCTTGGGACGGAACAGCAGTCAGATGAAAGATGGTTTTCAGCAGACTTTATGTCTGCTGAAACGGATAATCTGTGGATAGAAGTTGAGCCAGGACAGCGTGACCCAGCTGGGGAGGTGTGACCTTTGGGTCACAAATGAGGCCATTCATGTCGCTACACAGGTAACTTCTGGAAGTGACAAGACCGTGAAAGCATTATTCTGATTTCATCATTACACAAAGTAACACACACAGCACCATCAAACAGAACACTGCTTACCAACTAAGCTGTGCTGCAGCGTCGTAGTTGTCCATTCCTTCAGCCATTGTGCGTATCCTGTTTTAACTTCGTCTGATTTACTTGCGTCAGCATTTGTTTTCTTTTTTGTGACATCAATGCTTATATTTTCTGAATTGCATGTGGCAAGAAACAACACATTTAGCCTATGATTCAATTGTTTTGCACGTTTGGAAGAAGATTAAGCGCAGCAGATGGATCGTTCTTGCTCTGTGGTTGGTTGTTTAGCTCGGGGAGGCTGTGAAGGACCACAAAATACAAAAGAGACGATCGCGGATGACCCAGATTCTCTGAAGAAAGCCTGGACTCCTGCAACAGCGGACAGTTTGTGAGGCTCATTTTGTTCATGTGTGATCCACAGCGGAGTATGGCTTAGAGCTCTATAGCTCTATAGCCCCATTGACTTGCATTCATTTTGTTGTTCTTCCTTGAGCCAGCTGGAAAGAGAGGCGACTCCTTGTGAGCTAACTGGAAGAATGTCGACACAAAAGGAAACATGTCACCCCCTATACCGGAGTAGAACAAACTTCTTTTGAGGGTTCAGTTTTCTAACGTGCATGTAAACTAGGATGAAGGCTGCCAGTTTATTACTTTTGATTGACCTCGATCTAAGTAGATGCGCACGTAAACACACAGTGACTGTTCTATTTCAAAATAATGGTAAATAGCCTTGATATAGTGTCTTCTACAGTCCTATAACCCTACAAAGCACTTTACAACAAATGTTTGCGCAAGCACACAGCAGCATTCTTCTGCCAGGAGCTGGGATTGATCTCACACCCCTCTGATTACTGGACATCCCGCTCTACCCCCTGAGCTACTGAATTAGAGAGCTGAGCTGCTGACATCTTTGTAGTTTTTCTCCGTGGAAGCTCTGCCATTGTCATTTTTTTTAAAAACTCTGCTATGGTGTTGCTAAGCCTGCCCAACATCTTTCTACAAAAGTACACCTCTGTGATTGGCCCTGCCTACATTTTGCTGAGCCAATGGTAGACCTGCTGAGGCTACAGTGGAGTGTAGCTAGACCGCTCATCCATCCATCCATCCATTTTCGGAACCCGCTTGTCCATGTAGGGTTGCGGGGGGGCTGGTGCCTATCTCCAGCGGTCAACGGGCAATCAGGCGGGGTACACCCTGGACAGAGAGCCAGTCCATCGCAGGGCAACACAGAGACACACAGGACAAACAATTATGCACACACACACTCACACCTAAGGACAACTTAGACAGACCAATTAAGCTAACAGTCGTGTTTTTGGACTGTGGGAGGAAGCCGGAGTACCCGGAGAGAACCCACGCATGCACAGGGAGAACATGCAGACTCCATGCAGAAAGATCCCAGGCCGGGAAGCGAACCCAGGACCTTCTAGCTGCAAGGCAACAGCTCTAACCACTGCACCACTGCTAGACTGCAGAGCAAAATATATTTGTTGCTGTTATGTTTTTTTTTTAGATTTCTAGGCTAGTTACCACCATCGCATTTGCTCTGAATATTTCAGACACAACCAATCTGTTGGGATTTGAACCCACACCCTTCTCTAGAGTTAACGAGAATGGTCCAACTGTTTCTAGTTGATAGAAAGACAACAGAAGTTCAAATAACCACTGACTGTTCCTCACAGAAAAGCATCTCTTTACCAGACCAGCTGCTCCAGCTGGGCTCCAGCAGCACCAGGTGTCACTCCTGTCAGCTAACAGGAACCTGAGGCAACAATTTACACATGATCTCCAGAAGAAAAAAAAATCTTTTCCTGGTCAAATGAGCCCGTAGCCTGGCAAGCCAGACTAAATAAATGTATTATTTAGTCTGGCAACGCTCCATTGACGGCTCTCGGTTGTGGGGCGGGTTCTTCCTTTGTCTTTCAAATGATCTCCGCGTGCTACTGGACAATGAATGTGACATACTCACCGCAATAGCCATTGGTAAATGAGGCGGTCCGCAGTTGAAGAAGGAGAAAACATTTGTCTAAAATTATCATTTTTTCTAAAAAGAAAAGCACTTAAATCCATCTATCTGCTCCTGATTGAAATGAAGCCCAAGTTCTAATAGTCCAAAATGGATGTAAAAGCCGTTTCAAACGAGCTGTCGCCATCTTGCTTCACTCGGTTGCATCATCCCACCCACCAGGCATACAGAGTGCCCTGATTGGCCCACAAAGTGGATAAAGCTCTGTGATTTGTTCACTAAGCAGATCGAGCACTAAGATCGGCCCACCATTATAGACCAATGACAGCTCTTTATGTGTTTGAAACCCCTCTAGAGAGCTGTGATTGGCCAGCCAGAATGCTGTTAAGGGCTGCAGAGGTTCCAGTGGAGCGTTCCTAGACCGAACTTTGCAAAGCAAGAATTTGGTCTAGTTCACTAGGCTAATGAGCCCGGACTTTAGCTGCAACATTCTGATAGTTGAGTCAAAATTTGGTGTCACCAACATGATTGCATGGATTTATCTGGCCAATGGTTCAGGCTGCTGCTGTAATGGTGGTGGGGTGTTCTTGTCCCACTTTGGACCCCTTAGTACCACCTGAGCCTACCCGTTTATTTATTCTGTCTGGTTATTCCTCGTGTTGTCACCTGTCCTACGTGACATTCTCACATACTCACTCATCCACCTCTAATCTCAGATTGACCTCTGGTTTCATTCCACCTGTTCTTCCCCACTCTTTGTTTGCTAACCTGTCTCATACCACCTTGTTTGTACCTCGTTGAGTCATTCGGGCCATGACCTCCTGCAGCTCGCTTATAAAAGCGATTAATCTCATCTGCATGTGGCTTCTGCTTCATTAACTTTCATAGTTTGGTTTTTTCTGTTCATGTTGCAGAAATGTTCACAAACATCTGTTCTGCATCACAGCCTGAAACGTCCATCTTGGACTAGTTTGCATTTGAGTTCCAGTGTTGTAGAAGGTCAATCTGAGTCCACTAATTGAATGTTGTTGAAGCTTTTTTCCACGAGAAGCACACATTTTCAATGTTTCTGTCAGAACGTTTTGTATCATGAAGCGTGACAGACCCTTTCTTTGTTTTTTTATGGTATGGTCTTGGAAGCCTGTAGTGTTACACAACCTGAGCTGCCATGAGGAGAATCTTGGATGCAAAACAAGTGAAAAAATAAATAAAGAAAGAAAGAAAAAAGCTATTTTGCTTCGTATTCAGCAGACGTTTTGACTACTATCGGCTTCTATTTGTTTAGTTCCATCCTGAAACTTAAGCAAAGTGAGTTTGATGGAGCAGGGTTCGCTCCATAAAAACACCTCGATTTTTGGTGCTCACTTTGGCTACAATGAACTTCACAGGAATCCTTCACATCCCCTATGAAAGCCTGTTTGATCGTGGGAGGACTCAGTGAGGACACACACCACCTCAGTGCAGAAAGAGTTCAGCTACATGAGATAAAAGTCAGCCTTCACCCGATTGTCTCCTGTAAAAGTGACTTATTGCACTTTTATTTAGAGAAAATGTCACTACTGAGAAAAGTGCTCACCTTTAAGGCTCTGCAATCACACTTGCGGTAATCCCAGTGAAGAATATGGAATCTCAGGTTTGTTGAGCTGGAAAAGTCCTGCAGAGGACAGAGATACCATCTTCTAATAAAACCAGCCACGTGGTCCCACTGCTTTTAATTAAAACACTTGGAGACACTGGAGAAAAGCAAGTAATGGAAAAGAAATTGATCAGACTGTGTAAGGCTGACACAAATTAGCGTGCATGCTTGGAATAACTTTTTTATTAGCTTTCATTTAGCTCAGAATCAAGAAAAATAGACCTATATAAAATATTGTATTTTCAAAACAATAAGAGGCTCAAAAACAACACGTTGTTGTTAAAGGATGAGAAGATGCAACACAGCAATAACTATCTGAATACAGGTTGTTGAAAATGTGTCACATTTGATTTGTTTAGTACATTTTTTCTATAATTATCGTTCAGAGTCATTTTTAGAGCTTTTATTTAAAACGGTAGTGCTTTAAAGTTTTTTATTCGCTTGTCAAGAAAAAAAGCTGGATGTTTTCTGAACAGTGGAATATCTAATTACTTTTTTATCCAGCATTTTTTTAATTCTGATTTTTTAGCTTCATATAAATGACAATGATATATTTTAGGACGTGGCATAATTTAATTTCAATTACCACTTGCAAATTTAAAGTCGTCTTATAAATAGATTAATAATGATAGTTTTACATATAAATGATCAAACATGAATTCTTATTTTTGGAAAAAAAAATTTATTGTGAAAGTAAAGATTTTCTAAATTGAACTATTTTGCGCAACCATCACTTGTATACTTTATTTAAGGTCTTTCCAGTTGGATTGCGCTAGGTCTCCTGGTGAAGGATCCCAGTACCACCTTAAATATCTTGCGCTCTCGCGTTACAGTGACACATACAGTACGCACTCAGACATGACTGGAGCGCGAGACGGTGGTAGCTTCTCTGTCAAATCTCAACGGAGGCGACGCTCACTCCGGATTTAAAAGTCCACCAAGGACTTTTTCATCTAATATCAGACGGATTTTCCACCTTAAACCGGAGCGGAACCACTTCAGATACTCGAATGTCACAAACTGTGAGAGTTAGCTAACTTCAGGCAGTTTGTTGGAGCGAAAGAAAACTAACAACCCCTGAGACTTCTGTTGTAGCAGACGAGCGAAGTCCGAGAGGATCTCTACCGCTTTCAGCACTATTCACAGGCTTTTACGGGATATGTTCGAGCTCCGAACCCGTCCAGACCTGCTTACGTGTGGATAAATACCGGGATTGAGACGCTTTACTGGACT
Source organism: Nothobranchius furzeri (assembly GCF_043380555.1). Taxonomy (NCBI): domain Eukaryota; kingdom Metazoa; phylum Chordata; class Actinopteri; order Cyprinodontiformes; family Nothobranchiidae; genus Nothobranchius; species Nothobranchius furzeri. The sequence goes on from NC_091743.1 coordinate 84,064,034, forward strand.
TTGGTGCGCTAGCTTCAACATGCTACCGAGCGCGGCGCAGTACGCCGTTAAGAAACGGAAGAAGCCGGTGCAGAAAACGTAAGCAAACACCCAATAACTCTCTTTAAATAGCCTTTTAACAGTGCCTTCGTCATCGTTGCAGTTAGTTCATATGATCCAATCTATTTCCTGAAATCTCCTGTTATCGCTTTAATACATTTTGTTATAAATTTAACATAATCACTAGCAAATTTGTTTTTGTTGTTCTTGTTGATTAAAACTTGCTTTGCGCAGCAGTGCAAACATCTCCACAATTAATCACGCATCACTGCCCGGGCAACGCTGGAATACATCTGTTTGTGTGTTTTTCTTTACTGTAAAAGTGTCATTTCTCTACTCTTATTGTGAAATATCCCGCCAGCAGGGACGACCTGTTGCTTCGAGATGATTTAAAGTGAATTACACCAGCTGAAACGGATGCGCTTTCCAGTCTAATTAGTGTTTTAAAGGACCAGATTGGTGCTGAGTTGTGTTATTACACTGTATTTTTGTCTGCGTGTGCTGCAGGCTGGGAGGCAGACAGTCGACAGACTGAAACCCTGCATCAGTGAAAACACCACACCGCCTTCTTACTCCAGTTTTACATGACAACACGCGCGTGACAGTCTGGTTTTCCTGTGGATTCCCCTTAAAGACCCGCAGAAGACCACAGGACCACATTTTAAAAATCACGTCTGCACCAAAATCTATTACAAATAAAATAAGGCTTCACAATAAATCATGTAAATGTACCAATATTTCAAATAATTCCTTTATATCGGTTTGATCATATTGGACATTTTTTAAATATCAACAAAACTTATCAAAAACTATCCCAACTTGCCCCACTTTGTGTCTGAAGAACCCATAATTATCATCATTTCTCTTTGTGCCAGGAGGCACATAAGGCAAGGACATCATTTTTCCACAGGGATCGAGCTGCACTTCTTGTTGAGTTCCATGAACACCATCCTGCTCTGTTTCTCTCTGCCTCAGTCACTTGCCGCCAAGTTGTTTTAGGTCGGCCTCTTTTCCTTCTCACATTCCAATGTCTGATGGTGAGAACATTTTTGGGTGTCACAAGAGATCTTGTCGGACGCTGGGCTTCCCTAAGGCTTTGACCCACCATCGTCATGATGCCGGCCATGATCCCTGCTCCACCCTGGTTGTTTTGCAATATGATGTCCGTTGTTTCTGTAACAGGTTTGTTTTTCCAGGAGTAGGTTAACCTTCTGCCCAACCCCCATGCTTGGAGGACCAGTGGTTTTCTGTTGGGGTGTCCTTCCCCTAGACTGCGTTGGTCCACGTCACCTTGCGGTGTACCCCCATCCGCCACCCGGGGGACGCGCCTCATACGCCGTGCAGTCCCAGCGCGAGGAAGAACCCATAATAACCCATAGTTATTTTGGGTTCTTTAGACACAAAGTGGGACGTGTTAGCAACAAGACTACTAATGCTTCTTTAGTGCATTGAAACTAAAATAAAGAATCTTTTAGGTCATTCCTCTCAGAAATGTTCAGATCCATTGGATGAAACACTAAATTTGCAGAAGTTCTCCATCCACCTTCTTCCAGTCTATAAATAACTTGTGGAAATGTTCCCTTAACCACCATAGCAATTATCATGCCTGCTTTATGAAACCATACAGAAGATGTTTCTACTCTGACATGCTCTTCTGAGAACCCTTTAGAGGAACTCATTGTGTAAAAGTCACATAAAATGAAATTAAAGTAATATGAAGATTTTCATTGGTTGTGTTTGGATCACCCATGAGGCTCCAAGGAGACTCAGACCTATAAACATGTTCTTTAAATATATTAAAACCATTAAGAACGGCTATTGATAGCTAGCTATGGTGTCTATTTTTAACCCTTTGCTGGTGCACTAAAATAATTTTAGAGTTATTTTTAATCAAAGCACCTGGATACACTGGGTTATTTTTAAAACCCTGCAAAACATCAATTGGACTGAAACGTTCAACAGGTCCTGTAAGAAACTTGAAACATCTAAAGTAGGGGTCACCAAACCGATGCCCCGGGCACCACGGTGCCCCCCAGGAGTCTTATAAGTCCTTTTCTCCTAATCTGCTGCCATCTTTTAAAAAAATTTTTTTTTTATCACAAATGCATTAAATTGATAATGTGTAGTTTTGTTGTTAATCTCTGGAAATATCCATCAAAATGTTGTTGAAAATTAATGAAATGATGCCCAGTTGTTGAAAAATATTGGTGGCTTTGTAACATATAACCATAAAAATTGAGTCTAAAATACATGGGAGTGGGTCTAAGGCCTAATCTCAATACTCGCGCAGTGCCTTGCCTTCATCAAGACTTGGAGAACTTGGAGAAAGTGTGCTGTAAGGCCTCGAATGCGTGGTACACAAGTGTGCAAATAACTTCCAAATTGAGGTACACGCCGGGATACTGGTCGCTGTGATAGTTTATTAAAAACATTTATTAACAACTTTCAAACAAACAAACAAACAATCATTTGAAATAAATTTACATTCGTTGCTGCTTTGTGTAAAACGTTCAGAGCATCAACTAATCGTCCTAAAATGAACTTCTTTCATTATAAAATACATATTTTCAGAAAATGCTCAAGTGCCTTTTCTCCCGCATCATGGATTGTGGGTCATACCCTTCACTAGGGCTGCACGATATTAGGAAAACCTGCGATATGCAATACCAGTGATTAATATCGCGATGACGATGTAATAAATCAAAACTTAACTCCAGAACAAAAATGATCAAAAACAAAGAAATAAAAAAAATTACAAAAAATAAATCATAAAAATGAGAAAAGCAAAAGTGAGGAAAGGAAAAAAGAAAATGAACAAAAAAAGGCAAACAGTGGATCCCGGAAATAGCAGAATCAGCAGAAAGAGCAGAACACAGCTAACTCAGGTGTTTGCTAACCATCAAAATGAAGTGCAGTCCGCCTCGGGGCGGGCATCTAACCTATGAGAACCCACCCAATTGGCCAAATGTGTGAAGAGCTCCATTTGATTTGTTAAAAAAAACATCATGCTTCCGTTTGATTGACAGAATGCATTATGTGTAGCAAACATTTCAACTGACCATGCATTATGATATTTATCTGTTCTTTGCGATATGCATATTGCACATGCTGATATCGCGATAATGATATATTTGCGATATATTGTGCAGCCCAACCCTTCACTCAATTTCACATCAATGCAGACTTGGGTGAAGTGTGGCTTAAGGGTGCAAAAGGGGCATGATCAACTTCTGCACTTGAGAATCAGAACACCCTACACACTTGTACCCCTGGACTGGGTTTGGGCAATTGAAAGGCACAAGTGTGCGAGTATTGGGATTGGGCTTGAGTCTCTGGGCGAGGCCATGTTTCCTTCTACAGGAGCTCGTGAGGATAAAACACTAGGGCTGGGGGTAAACGATTATTTTTAAAACGATTATTCTGACGATTATTTTATCGAATAGTCGACTATTCTAATGACTATTTAGAAAATTAATCTAATGATTATTTTTCTATTGCACAATTAACAAAAAACAGAAAATCTCAAATAAATTCCTCAAAAAAATTGATAAATTCTTACTGTAAGAGAATAAACACTATAGACCTTCCATTTTGTATAACACTGCGTTTATTGTGTTGGTTGGTTATGTTCTGGTGACATGTAGAACTTGGGAGTGCAGGCTGCTGCCTGAGAGGTGGTAGAAGATGGAGTGTCTCCATGCTGCTTTGTTTTGGTCACTTATGTGCGTGAGGCGAGTGGTCTTACGGGTTAAACCAAACTCAGGTGATATTTTACACTAAACCGAAAACCCACAACACTCTAAATGTAATAAAAGGGAGATCTACACCACAAAAAAGATGAACTCTAAACCAAAACGTAACAGCTTATCCCAACGCAAGAAGCTGTTAGCGAAGATGCTAACAGTAGCTTTACCAACATTAAGTTCAAGTTACCAAGTTTAAATAAACCAAAAACACCCAGCAGCAAACAGACCAGCACGGCGGAGAGACTGCTACCACCAACACAGCTCTCCTAATGTCTGAAAGAAGCTCCTTGATGAAGGGAGAAGCGCTCCCGGTGATTTTCTACATCTGCGGTAGACACGAAGCAGCGCATCTGACCCCGGAAGTTGTTGTCCGTTGCCGGGAGACGAAGGCGGGCAAAACAGGAAAATAATCTAGTAGAGGACGGACGTTGTTCCGGGTCTTCGGTATTTGGCGGAGATGTTATTGAAGACGGAGAAGAGGGCGAACTAGAGGAAAAACAGGCAGATTCCTCCTCTATTTACAAACTCCTGGAGATGCAACAAGTGGGCGCGGTGCGTCGACTTCCGGATCTGACGTCGACAAATTTTTAGAATCGAGCCGTCGACTTCGTCGAGGCTTCGCTACAGCCCTATAAAACACATTTACTGATTTGTAAGAAAAGTTTACAAAACATTTGTTATTCATAAATGTTGTTGTTTTACACATTTACCTCTTCAGTCTATGCCAGTGATGAAAGGCAGTCTGATGTGCTTGTCATTTTGCTGGAGGCTGTGATTTTTGACCCTAATGGCCATCCATTGGCAAGGTCGTAAACACAAAAAAATACTGCTTGCTTGCAGTGATTTAGGTATTGCCAGGGAAAATATTACCATCACTTTAAAGTGACAATGTGTAGTTTTTACCATTCATTTCTGGAAATATCCATCAAAATGTTGTTGTAAATGAATTAAAAGATACCCAGTTGATTAAAAATATTAGCAGTTTCATAACATATAACCATAAAAATCCGTTCTAAAGTACATGGCAGCGGGTCTAAGGCTCTGGGTTAGGCCATATTGGATGCATTGTTTCCTTCTTTGGAAGCCCAAGAAAACAGAATGCATTTACTGATTTGTAACAAATGATTACAAAACTTTCACCATTAATAAACGTTGTTGTTTTACACATTTACCTCTTCACTCGTTGCCAGTGATGAAAGGAAATCTAATGTTCTTGTTATTTTGCTGGAGGTTGTGCTCCCAGGGATTTTTGACCCTAATGGCCTTCCGTTGGTAAGGTCTTGAACACAAAAATAACGCCTGCTTGCTATCATTTAGGTATGTACTGCTCCCTATTGCCAGGGAAACTACACACCGTCACTTTAAAAGGGATCCTAAAACTACAATTTTCTTTATAAAACATTCAAATATGAAGTTTAGTTTAACTCTGATGTATTCTTGTTCAAAGGTCACTCAGTGCAGTTACATGCACACTGGGTGACATTTAAGTCGATCCAGGTCGATCTTATGGTAATAAACTGGGAGTCTTTATCCTAGTCTTCATGCGTATTAGAAAACCGGCCTCTCAAATACAGTGATCCCTCGCTACTTCATGGTTCGTTCATCGTGGATTCACGACTTCGCGGATTTTTTCTTTGGAGGGAAATTCGCAGATTCGCGGTATTTTTCACCGATTCGCGGTATTTTTCTATGCGAAATATCAAGAAATTCCTGTTTTTTTTCATCAATTTCATCATAAAATGCACTTTTTGTAATAAAACTATAAAAAAACCAAGTAAATATTTTTTTTCTTGAGTTTTACCCACAAAAAGAGAATGTGATCATACGATAATTCAACATAGTACTGTATGTCAGACTGGTTGGCTGGATTTGGGAGTTGAGCTTGTAGGGAGCGTGGTTTCACAGATGCGGAAGTGAGAGCGTCGGTGAAACGCCGGCTCACGATTTAATCTAGGAAACCCCAGAGCGTTCGAGTGTCAACGAAGTGACACGGAAATGCCGGGCTTTCCAGAAGTAAGTAAGATAACTTACTATGAGCTGATAGTTCATGGGATGGATCGGTAGGTTGGAAACTCTGATCATGAATCTGAAGAAACGATGACTGAGTGGTGAGCGGGAAAGGCGACTTCTGTTTATAGCCGCGGTTTGTGACGTAGGTGCGACGTGGAGGGAATCCCCGCGAGGGGCATGCTGGGAGTTGTGGTCCATAGTGGAGGCCGGCTAGCTGGAAGAGGCTGGCCTGGGAACTTGGGTTCTGACACTGTACTGTAAATATGGTGTCCCTACTTCGCGGGTTTTCACCTATCGCGGCCAGGTCTGGAACGCATCTACCGCGATAAACGAGGGATCACTGTAATGTTCATTCCACTCCGGTACAGTAGGTGGCGACGCACCCCTTTTCATGTTAGCATTCATCTGGTTAGCTTATAGCAACACAAGCAGTAAGCAGAGGCTGGTGGGAGTGAAACAGATGGAATTGAAATAGAATATGTACTGTACAATGGCTGAAGAAATGTATAACAATACTGCAGTACAGCTTATCTGGCACGTACTAGGGATGTCCTGATGCAACCTTATCACTTCCGATGCGATACCGATATTGCAGCCTTCAGTATTGACCAATACTTATATCAATCCGATACAATATCAAAGAAATCATACATACTTTTACCTATTTTGTAGTGTGAAATGTATGAAAGGCTTGATCAAGTGGTATTACTCAATCGTCGTCGTCGTCTTCCTCCGCTTATCCGGGTCCGGGTCGCGGGGGCAGCATCCCAACTAGGGAGCTCCAGGCCGTCCTCTCCCCGGCCTTGTCCACCAGCTCCTCCGGCAGGACCCCGAGGCGTTCCCGGACCAGATTGGAGATGTAACCTCTCCAACGTGTCCTGGGTCGACCCGGGGGCCTTCTGCCGGCAGGACATGCCCGAAACACCTCCCCGGGGAGGCGTCCAGGAGGCATCCTGACCAGATGCCCAAACCACCTCAACTGGCTCCTTTCGATCCGGAGGAGCAGCGGTTCTACTCCGAGTCCCTCCCGAATGTCCGACCTCCTCACCCTATCTCTAAGGCTGAGCCCGGCCACCCTACGGAGGAAACTCATTTCGGCCGCTTGTATCCGCGATCTCGTTCTTTCGGTCATTACCCAAAGCTCATGACCATAGGTGAGGATTGGGACATAGATCGACCGGTAAATCGAGAGCCTGGCTTTCTGGCTCAGCTCCCTCTTCCCCACGACAGATCGGCTCAGCGTCCGCATCACTGCAGACGCCGAACCAATCCGCCTGTCGATCTCCCGATCCCTCCTACCCTCACTCGTGAACAAGACCCCGATATTCTTAAACTCCTCCACTTGAGGTAGGACCTCTCCCCCGACCCGGAGGTGGCAAGCCACCCTTTTCCGGTCGAGAACCATGGTCTCGGATTTGGAGGTGCTGATCCTCATCCCAGCCGCTTCACATTCGGCCGCGAACCTACCCAGCAAGAGCTGAAGGTCAGAGCTGGATGAAGCTAGGAGGACCACATCATCCGCAAAAAGCAGAGACGAGATTCTCCTGCCACCAAACTCGACACACTCCACACCACGGCTACGTCTAGAAATTCTGTCCATAAAAGTGATGAACAGAACCGGTGACAAAGGGCAGCCCTGGCGGAGTCCAACCCTCACTGGGAACAGGTCCGACTTACTACCGGCTATGCGGACCAAACTCACGCTCCTCTGGTAAAGGGACTGAATGGCCCTTAACAGAAAGCCACCCACCCCATACTCCTGGAGCGTCCCCCACAGGGTGCCCCTGGGGACACGGTCATAAGCCTTCTCCAAATCCACAAAGCACATGTGGATTGGTTGGGCAAACTCCCATGCCCCCTCCATCACCCTTGCAAGGGTATAGAGCTGGTCCACAGTTCCACAGCCAGGACGAAAACCACATTGCTCCTCCTCTATCTGAGATTCAACTATCGATCGGACCCTCCTCTCCAGTACCTTGGAGTAGACCTTTCCAGGGAGGCTGAGGAGTGTGATCCCCCTATAGTTGGAACACACCCTCAGGTCACCCTTCTTAAAGATGGGGACCACCACCCCGGTCTGCCACTCCCTAGGAACTGCCCCCGATGACCACGCAATGTTGTAGAGACGTGTCAACCATGACAGCCCTACAACATCCATAGCCTTGAGATACCCAGGACGAACCTCATCCGCCCCCGGGGCTCCGCCGCTGTGTAGTTGTTTGACTACCTCAGCAACTTCTGCCCCCGAGATCGGACAGTCCATCCCCAGGCCTCCCAGCTCTGGTTCCTCCTCGGAATGCGCATTGGTGGGATTGAGGAGCTCCTCAAAGTATTCCTTCCACCGTTCGACTATAGCCTCAGTTGACGTCAGCAGTTCCCCATCCCCACTGTAAACAGTGTGAGCGAGTTGCTGCCTCCCTCTCCTGAGGCGCCGGACAGTTTGCCAGAACCTCTTTGGAGCCGATCGATAGTCTTTCTCCATGGCCTCACCAAACTCCTCCCACGCCCGAGATTTAGCCTCGGCAACTGCCACTGCTGCACCCCGCTTGGCTATCCGGTACCTGTCTGCTGCCTCCGGAGACCCACAGACCAGCCACGCCCTGTAGGCCTCCTTCTTCAGCCTGACGGCTCCCCGAACCTCTGGTGTCCACCAGCGGGTACGGGGGTTGCCACCACGACTGGCACCGGCCACCTTACGACCACAGCTAGCAACAGCCGCCTCGACAATCGCAGAGTGGAACAAGGCCCACTCGGACTCAATGTCCCCCACTGCTCTCGGGACGTGGTCAAAGCTCTGCCGGAGGTGGGAGTTGAAGACCGTCTTGACAGGTTCTTCTGCCAGGCGTTCCCAGCAGACCCTCACTATGCGTTTGGGTCTGCCAGGTCTACGCGGCATGTTCCCTTGCCATCTGATCCAACTCACCACCAGGTGGTGATCAGTTGACAGCTCCGCCCCTCTCTTCACTCGGGTGTCCAAAACATACGGCCGCAGGTCAGATGATACGACTACAAAATCTATCATCGACCATAAAAGTGATGAACAGAACCGGTGACAAAGGGCAGCCCTTATTACTCAATCGGAGAATAATAATGTAAATACAGCTTTAACTATTTTCATTCTATACAAAATCTGCTGATTTTAGAAGCATTAATGTCAGTATATCGGTATCGGTAAATATCGGTTATCGGCCGTAACCAGGGTCCGAAATTAAATTTTTTACTCACCGGCCAAGTTGGCCGGTAGATGATGAAAATCTACCGGCCAAGCATATTTTTTACCGGCCAAAATTCTAAATGATTTAGATCTACCTAAAGCATGTTATTCTATATTATGTTGATTCCAAACAGTGACAAAATAATTAAAACATCCATTAATAAGGAAAACAACTCTTTTGTCATTTTTACTATTTATTTATTTATTTTTAGAGATGTTTTTATGAACTCTTTCATTGAAATCTAGTCAGACTCCTTGTTTTCTCTGTCCATGAAGTCTGGCCTCCTGCTTCTGACACCGTCTTTGTGCCAAAGCATTACAGCCTCATTTGGGTCATAGTCCTTGATCTCTGGAGAACACAGCTGCACCATGAGAATATCTGAAAGTGTGTCAGGGCTTGGGTTGTCACGGTAACCGGTGTAGCAGTAAACCCCGGTAAAAAAGTTGTCAATAATAATAACCGTCTTGTTTTAAAAAAAATAATCTCGGTGGGTTACCGTGGCTGCGGTGTAGGCGCGGTGACCCTTACCAGCCACCGTATCATCTGCTGGAAGTTGCCGGCGGCACATGCACACTTTGTTATTTACGACCAAAACTTTCTTTAAGCTAAAGCTGAAATAATGGCCAAAGGAGGAGAGGGCAGCACTTGGGACATTTAATATCCCTCAAAGAAGACAAAGTCGGAAGTATGGGCATTTTTTGGATATCTGAAGAATGCCGAGGGACAGTTGTCTGTGAAAGGCAGCAATGCTACGTGGCCATCATAATGTAGCCATTGTCTCACGACTCCGCCATCTCCAGTTCGCCACTTTTCACAAAATCTTCTGGTTGCCACTGGTCCTGGTGGTTTTTCTTCCAGTTCGACGAGTTTTCTTTTGGAAGGCTGGCTGACTCCAGTTAAAAACCACCACATTTCACCGCTAGTTTTAACACGAAGCTAACTGCTAACTTGATAAACTGATTGAATGGGATAGGTGGAAATGACGTTGGATGCGGCGTTCACGTTTCGCGTACGTTTGTGTACGTTGCATGCAGGCGGGAGGAGAATCAGAAATCCATGGAAGATGACTGATAAACATAACTAATTTGGTGTAAACATGTACTCGCTAGGTGGCAGGTAGAGCTCAAAAATTTACTCGCCAAATGGAGCAATTTACTCGCATTTGGCGAGTGGCGAGTGTTAATTTCGGACCCTGGGAGTAGGGCTGCACAAAATATCGTAAATATATCGTTATCACGATATCAGCATGCACCATATGCATATCGCAAAGAACAGATAAATATTGCAATGAATGGTCAGCTCAAATGTTTGCTACACATAACGCATTCTGTCAGTCAAACGGAAGTATTATGTTTTTTTTAAACAAATCAAATAGAGCTCTTCACCCATTTGGCCAATTGAGTGGGTTCTCATAGGTCAGATGCCCGGCCCCGAGACGGACGGCCCTTAAATTTGATGGTTAGCAAACACCTGAGTTTGCTTCGTTAGCTCTTTTTGCTGACTCTGCTTTTCCCGGGATCCAGTGAGTCCCTTTTCTTTTTTATTTCTTTTTCCCTTTCCTCACATCTTTTGCTTTTCTCATTTGAATGATTGTTTGAATTTCTTTGTTTTTGATTATTTTTGTTCCTGAGTTAAGTTTTTATTTATCGCAAGTAATATCGTCATCGCAGTATTAATCATTGTTATCGAATATCGTAGGTTTTCCTTATATCGTGCAGCCCTGCTGGGGAGACATTTCAGCTATTAGATTAAGGTAGATGAGTAACGAACGCACAGCGAGGAGATAAGTTTTGCTTTTGGTTTTACAGAAAATGGAACTCTAGGGGGTGCTAAAACAAGCCAAAACTGCAAAGTATCCCTTTAAAAACATCAGTTTTTCTGTCACAAATCAGAAGCTAACTTCACGCTTCAGCTGAGTTTTAGCCTAATTCTAACTATTGTTTTATAATCCAGCTGTTTAAACTTAAAACTACAGACAATATACTTAGCTTTGAAACTAATCATAGCTGTTTCATGGCAGGTAAACAACAGATAAGAAGTGTCCTTATTAATCCATATCCAGATTACTCAACCAATTTGATAACAAGATCAATCCTGAAGGAATTTAGAGTCAATTAGAGGCGTTTCATACAGAAACAGTGTTTTATAAGCCACTCATAGGGGTGTACAGTCTGCTTTAGTTCTCTAGATAGTTTAAAAAGTTCAACTTTGGAGTGTAAACTTCACCAAAGAGAACTAGAAGGACCAGCGTGGCCCAGCAGAACCCAACCAGAACCGTGGTTTCAGTGTGTGTGTGGTACTACCTGCATTAATCATAATCAGGACGTGCAGCGAGAGCACTCTCACGCAATGTTTCCACGAGGGAGGAGGGAGCAGGAGGATGGCGTAATCTGAGACTCGCTCTGTATTTTTCTCTCCTCCTCCTCTGACTGCCACAACATACTTTTTTCCTGTCTTTCCTTGTGTCTTTGTGTGTTTTGTTGAGGTGGGGGGTGGCTGTTTCCCCTCCCTCCCTCGACTCAAATTAACATAGTTTTGTGTCACGCAAACAGTTACATAAGTTTGCCTTGTTTGGATTTTTTTTTTTTTTTTTGGGAAAGTGGCTCCCAGGGAGTTTATCGTTCTTTATTTGAGGGGAAATGGTTCTGGTTGAGTGAGTTATGAGTTTGTTAAAGCAGTCCAACCCGAGGAAGGAGTGAAAAGATCTAAATTTGTGTCAATGTGTGTGTGTGTGTGTGTGTGTGTGTGTGTGTGTGTGTGTGTGTACAGAGACAACGACGCTGGTTTTAGCTGCGTGTATGAAGCAGAGAAGTGATTTAAGCAGATAATAGCTTGTGGAGGTCACTGATGTGGTGTGTAAGATTTTCCTGAACATGTTGGAGGCTGGTTGGTTTCCCCCCTCAGACTCATCATAGGAACAAAATACCTCAAGGCTGATCACTCACTTCCTCCATGAGAGCGTTAAGGAAACCAGCTTTTCTACACCTTTATATATGTATTGCTTGTTTTGAATCATTAAAAGTCAGGAACATTAGAATTAAATGATCAAGATGTCTTAGCAAGCACATACCTGGGTTAAAAACTTGTCACATGTTCTAGCATTACAAGTTTTTTTCTTGGCTTTTGTTGTTGGTTTATTTTAGCGAAAATAATCATGCACATACGTTCGTATTCTGCAAGTTGCAGCAGGACCTTTCAATACTTTTGTAGCAAAGATGAAACAAAATCATAATTGTGTGGATGTGTCCTTTGAAAGATAACTTTTATCCATAACACCAAGTTGTGGTGTCAGCTGTAGGTGTTGGTGTGAACTTTGACCCTGATCTTAGTCAAGTGAAAAGACCTTGATGAATGTTTTTTTTATCTAATGTTTGACGTTAGAGCTGGGCAAACATAATGATGCTTTATGATGCATACCGTAAAACACAAATGTAACAAATAATTTTTCATTTGAAGTGATGGAAATTTCTATAGTTTCAGGAACCAGCAGCAGTGCTAACTAATAAATAAAAAGCATGTTTTGGTCCAGTGTTTTTAAAAGTTGAATTAAATGGATTGTTTTGGTCAATTGTGTGCTTCTGTGTAAAAGTGACAAATAATTCCCATTTCACCCTTTGTCTTTAGCTTCCTAAGCAGCCTCTGTTCAGAGAACAGTTTACAGGATCGATAATCTAACGGAATACTGACTTTTCAAAACACTCATGTGAGATTAGTCTTGAGAAGGGGAGGGATTTGTGCTATCTTAAAGGCATTACAAATTTGGAGCATGGTTAAAGAGCACGATAAGACACATTGAATTTTTCTACTGATCACATGTTTTTATTTTTAGATCAGTTGGAACCAAATTTGAAAACCAAATTCATGAGTTAAATGATTAATTGTACATCTGCAGATCAGGTGCTGCTTTATAAACGTTTACACATAGGTCAGTTCCAGACAGAACATTTATAAAGAACTACGTGCTTATATTTGTTATTTTTGCTTGTAAATAACAACAAAATTCCATATGTGTGCAATGTTAAAATAATGGTTTTGAAAAGGTTTGTGAAATGATGATTGGCTTTGAAATGTAGGTGGTTGGAAGAGTTTAAAAATGGCAGCAACTAGGGGTGCGTGTTGGCAGGAATCTGACAATACGATATATACCTCAAAACAGGGAGTTGATTGCAATATTTAAAACAACATGAAATTTGCAACTTTTAAGACTGAATTAATTAGGAAAACTTTAGTCAGATGCTGGGCGACATAGCCTAAAATTAATGTCATGATATATTGAGGATTTCACCTCAATAACGATAAATGGACAATAACTACAGGAATGTGCACAAACAAAAGTTGCCCACTAGATGGGGCTGTCACATGTATTAGTTGAGTCACATTTTTACGTGACTCAAGGTGGTACAGCTTCTTAAAGGACATGAACGCTGCCAACCTACATACATTTTTGTCATTTTTGTATTATCAAATTTATTGACATGGGGGAAATGATCACGGTAAGAGTAAGAAATTTCGATAAAAATAAATTTTTGATTTATTGCCCAGCCCTAGCACAGTGTTACGATAAGATCTTTTTCCGTCAGAATGAAGGCAATAAAAACCGCTGCTACCTGCTAGCTGTTGGGAGTTTGAATTGCAAAACACAAAGGAAATAAAGTTAATGTTTGTGTGTAAATTCCCTATTAAAAAACTGATACACTACTTTTAAAGTGGCAGTGTTTAGTTTGTTGGCGCTAGGGGGCAGTACACACATACATTTCAGGGTAGTTTTACTCCATATTGCTGGTATTTCATAAATGTTGTTACCTGTGGAGCAGAAAGCATGTAGCCTCAGCGTGACTTCTCAGACTTTAATGGTCCTTCAGTTAATTCCATCGAGAGAATGCAATGTCGATTGTAGTTTTCTGGCGCTGTAGTTTGCTGATCTGCTCGGTGTCCTGCGCCCGCTGATGATGTCATCATGCGGCAATACCACTCGGCCAAAATGTATTTCATCTCTTTTTCGATTCTGTTCTTTCACATATGCTTTGGAAATAGTTTAGCAGTTTTATTATTAAATTCATGTTTCTTACTGTCTAAATGTTTTCGAGTGCGGTAACATAACTTCCATAAGTCGTACGTCCAGCCAGTCATTTAGTGTGATGTCATCAACAGGGGTAGGACCCCAGGCCAGCCAGAAGGAAACATGGTTTCTCATCATTGACATATATACTGGACAAATAATGTCTATAGGCTTGGATTATAAGTTTTTGTTTCCATTTTGGAGGTTCCCACCACCACCATTTTGACCATGTCACACGTCTCGTCACTTCCAAACAATCCGAAAATTGGAAAAGAGGTTGAGCTGATGAACCAGTGTAGCTACTAGCTAACCCAAGAAGCTAAGAAGGGGCTCCGGGGACCAGGGTAGCCCACCTGCTTGGCTGCCTGCCTTCCGTGTGAGGCTGTGGTCATGCTGGTCGCCTGTGGAGACCTAAAATGGTTGGAACTGTTAAATTACAAGCAGAGTCTCAGACCGCTCTGATCGTAGCCGGGCACCGTGGCCTTTTACATCAGCTCATGCTCTACGGTCAGAGATCAGCGGGACATTAGCTACAAGCTAACCCAAAGCTAACAGAGTTTTTTGGGCGTTTTTAGCAAGAAGGCACCTCTGGACTGCTTAGTAATGAAATCATATCTAGGTAAGCTGACTGAGGATATCATGCTTTGCTGGTCTACTGCGGTCAAAGATCTGTGAGTTCGCCGTTGTCAACGGTCCCGGCTCTGAGAGCATCGACTTGGCTCTCAGCTCCAAAACCAATAACCAAGCGGTGTTATGGTAAATGCATAGAATTTCCCCCATTCAACCAGCAACTATTAGTGAGAAAAATGCAGTTGAGCGCCTCAAAATTGAAGCAGCATCAACTAAAAGAACTGCGGTGTTTCTGCAGTATCCCTCAGCAGTGTTTCCCTTACATAGGCGTAGCCGTGGCGGCCCACCATGGCTGAAATCCCAGCGCCACGCCTACAAGATCCCAAGTTTTATTTATTTATTTTTTGCGCTGTTTCCCGAAGAAACAGCGGGAACTACTCTGTTGTTCCTTGTGATCACAGCAGGCAGCAAGGAGGAGGAGGCAGGGCAGGGTGGTTACAGCTAGGGATGAGCCGGATTCTCGTTTCAGATGAGTATCCGGTACGGATAAAGCATTTTTGATGAATATGAGCATGAAACGAGTAAAACTCATGAATATCTGTAATCGTGCTGAAGGAAAATCCTCATTGGGTAACTGACTGTCTTCACGCTCTGCGATTGGCCAGTCACATACAGCGCCCGCCCCTCCCTACACACAAAACTCTGCAGCCGGGAGCTCACTCAGTCCAGTCCATCCACGCACACACAGACAGTAACGGATCTGTCTGTGCTTGCTTCACTGTTGCTCACATTTCTTCAGTACTCCCTAGGTTTTCTTCAGCTCGCCCCTTTTTCGGTTTAATATTAAAAGTTACTTTTTTCGTAATGTATGTGGTGCATTTAACAAGACAGAGCTGAAAACGGCTCGTGCTGCGTCGGTCACTGCCTCCGCTCTGGTCGGGGTTTAAAAAATTATTTTAACTCTCTATCTCTCACACACACACCTTAATCAACATTGTTTTGTTTAACTGTGTGGGAAAAATGCCAACAACGTTAGGAAAAATCAGTTTAATCAAACAAAAAAATGGTTCTAGTATTTCATATTTCCTAGTTCCTACTGCATGAGTTCAGATGTATTAATTCATGCACTTAAATTTTAATGTTCTAATTTTATTGAAAAACTTGTTCTGTAATAGTTTCTTTACTATTGTGATCAAAAATATTTAATCTCAATTCTGAAGCTGCTCTGTAAATAGTTTTCAAATAAACAACTTCTGATCAATCCATATCAATTTCAGACTTAAAATAATGTATTGATGTAAACCACACCCACTAATTTCAAAATAATAAATAAGAGGCACATTCATCTGTGTATGTCCTTTGATCCGCATTAGTGATGTCTTCAGCTCCAGAACAATGAAGCAAAGAAACAGATTCCTGAGTTTGTTAGTAATTTTATTTATCAGGTGCATCTGACCTGTTCTATTTTTCTCTGAAATGAGATCAAATCAGTGCTTCTATGGGTTGTCTCCTCTCTGCACTAGAAACATTTACTTTATTATAATGTTCACTGTAATGCATCTTGATGTTCTTAACAAATAAATTAAATCAAAGATATTGGTCAATAATGCCAAATATGTAAATTTATGTTTCAGTCATTTTTATACTGGCTTAAAAATACTTATTAAGTCTACTAAGCAGCGGTATAGAACGTGTTTAATAGGGCCAGCCCAGTAATGATCTTGGACCAAAATAAAGGGGGCAGAAAGTCAAATAAAGGGGGGCAAAAGGAGATGTTTTTCCAGACGCCAAGAAAAATTAAATGCCAAATCCCTCCTGCAAAGTGTGTCACAGAGAATTTAAAACAAAAAGTATTCTTTTGCAAATATTTGTGTATTCACCTTTAATACTAGTTATTAAAATGCAGCAGTTGCTGGATTGGTGCAGTTCAAAGTGGAGTGCATCAAATAAAACAATATTAACATAAATCCAATCCAATCCAATTTTATTTATAAAGCGCATTCACAAGGCATTACACCCAAACAAGGCGCTGTACACTAAAAATGTTGGTTAATTAAACAGGCGTTATATAAACATGTCGAACACAGATAAAAGATAAAAAGGAAATACAAGAAAATTCCCAAAAATAGCAGCTAAAAATCATTAAGAGACAGGGTGAAGTAAAAATAGGAAAAAAAAAAACATTTTACAAAGAACCTCAATAATACGGAAGTCGATAATTGTGGAGTCAGTTTTTAAACAATGCAGATGTCAGTGAGGTCTATAATTATGTTGTATACGCTAGGTTGAAGTAGTGAGTTTTCAGGCGTGATTTAAAAATGCTAGCTGTTGGTGCTTGCCTCACTAGCAGTGGTAATGCGTTCCACAGCTTCGGTGCACAGACAGAGAAAGCCCTCTCTCCACGGCTTTTTAAACGTGCATTGGGAACAGCTAGGAAGAGCTTATCTTCGGACCTGAGAGCACGCGGCGGGTTGTAGTAATGGACAAGTTCACACAGATATGGAGGAGCTTGATGGTTCAAGGATTTGTAAGTGAGAAGCATAATTTTGAAGTTTATCCTGAACTGTACGGGCAACCAGTGGAGAGATTTCAGAATTGGAGAAATGTGTTGTCTTCTGTCAGCTCCAGTCAGCAACCTAGCCGCTGAATTCTGGACCAGCTGAAGTCTAGAGAGAGCTGCTTTACTGATGCCATATAAGCAGGAGTTGGAGTAATCCAGCCTTAAGGTGAGACGTGTCGTAATTTCACCCCCCCCCCCCCCCCCCCACCACCACCACCACCACCACAACCACAGCTGGAAAAATTCCTAGGGGAAACACTGCTCAGAGATCCACAAGTGACCAGCATGACTACAGCCTTGCATCGGAGCCAGTCCGCGTGTCCCAGCTGCCCCAGGAAACGGTAACAGCTAGCCACTTGCTCTAAAAATTGTTCCCGGGCAGGAGACAGGAGAAGCTGGGCACCCGTTCAAGGTTCCTATATAGCCCCACTAACATGTTTGACCAAGCAGTGAAATCACACACCAGTCCCCCCATTCAACCAGTGAAGTAAAGTACAGACATATAATTTTACTTACTGATTAAAAGAAGCAGAAACTGCTTAGATGTTCTGTTCGTGCAGTCAATAACCACAGCTTGCTCTCTGTGTCAAAATAATTTCATGATTAACATCCAAACACAGATAAAACTAAAGTTCAGAGTCAAAAATGGCCGAACATTTATTCATGTGAGGCTGAGGCGTTTCCCTGGCGCTAGCTCTGAAGTCACGTGGCTCTGATGCTCATTAGTTATTCAGAATTTTAAGCATTTCATTCCACTTAAACAGAAGAGTTACAACCCCCCATCGTAGTTATCATGATGTAAACTAGATCTATTAAACCTAAAATGGTTCTTGAACCAGGCTGTAAACTTGTTTATTTCTGCAGTGAAATTGACATTTTTAACATGGGAGTCAATGAGGGTTTTCTCACTTCTGGTGCCAGCCCCTAGTGGAAGAGGGCCGAACTGCAATTTTTGCCACTTCCGTGTTGGCTTCTGGTCTGAGAGCCTGGGGTTCCTATAGGGCGTCTCCCAAAGATGTACTTTAGACCCAGTTTTTATGGTTATATGCTATGAAGCCAGTATTTTTCAACAACTGGACATCATTTTATTCACATTCAACAACATTTCAATGGATATTTCCAGAGATTAGAGATAAAAATACACATTGTCTCTTTAGATATCTATTCAGTATCATAACCGCAATTATCGCAATATTTCAGTGTATCAATATTTTATTGCATCCCTAGCTGCAACACACTTTGAGCCTGGCTGATCTTAGACTAGCTATTGGCTCATCAGAAAAATGTTAACTCTGTTTCTCTGAACAGAGGCTGTTCAGGAAGCAGTTACGAGACATGAACAATAGGGTTGTCACGGTATGAAAATTTAACCTCACGGTTATTGTGACCAAAATTATCACGGTTTTCGGTATTATCGCGGTATTTTTTAAACGGTGTTGCATATGTTCAGAAAGCATTGATAGTCCTGTTCTACACAAACAGAAATAGTTTAGAAAAGGTTTAACAGTGTTTATTAAGCCTAAAATAACACAAAGCCTTAGCAAAAGTGCAACTTTTCACAAGTAAAGGAACAAATAGCTTATTTTTCTGGAACGTGTTACAGTAGTCAGTGCAGGTTTAAATTATACAAATCCAAACATTCAAAACATAAACAATATGTAAACAAATCAAAGAAACACCACTTGTTTTCTCATATACTTGTTTTCTTCATTATCAAAATGAAAATCTAAAACTCCAGTCCACACTTGACTTGAGCACTGTACAAGTCAACCTTAAAAAAATATGTATTTAAAATAAATAGCCACTTTAAACAAATGACTAAAATAACTACTACACTATGTAATCAAATCCAAATGTCCAAGTATAAATGGCATTGAATAAGTAAACAAATCAATGACAAGGAACTAATTGTATATTTCTCTTCATCATCAACAAATAAGATGCTTCATCCAGCAACAGGGTGTCCGTGACACGGTTTAAATGCTGGCAGAGGACGCTGCGGCTGCAGTATATAGTGACTCGTTGCATTCTCCCTCAACCAAAAGTCCTCACGTCATGCATTTAAGCTAAAACGCTAATGTTAACTTACCTTGCACTGGCTGTAGAGACGTGGGTGATGGTCACGCAGATGTGCCATTAGATTCGAAGTGTTGCTGCCTTTTGCAGACACTTGTTTCCTGCACGTTCTGCAGACGGGATAGCCGTCTTCTATTAACTGTCCCTCAGCATTTTTCAGAAATCCAAAATATGCCCATACTTCCGATTTAGTCTTCTTTGAGGGCTGATGGATGTCCTGGGCGCTGCCGTCTCCTCCTTCGGCCATTATTTCAGCTTCAAAGTTTTGGTGCCGTTGCAAACTAAAAAGTGCGTGTGCGCGCCGCGGGAACTTCAGCTGAAGCGACGGTGGCTGGTTAGGGTCATCGCGCCGAAACCGTGGCCACGGTAAACCCACCGAGATAATATAGTTTTTTAAAAACTGGACGGTTATTTTTATTGTCAACTTTTTTACCGGGGTTTACCGCTATACCGGTTACCGTGACAACCCTAATGAACAATCTAAAGTTTACATTATGTTGGTCTAAAATCATACAACAGCCGCCATGTCCTCGTCCTCCTCGTCTCCTTGGTGATGTGTCAGATTGGACCGAGCCGCTGTGGAACGAGGCGGTCAGATGTTGTTTCTAGATCAGATTTTTTGTTTAGTTTCGGTTTGTGGGGAGGTCACGCTGTTGTGAGTGTAACGTGTTAAGTGATGGAGCAGCTGCAGCAGGGCGACGCTCCGCCTCCCTCATGACTGACATGTGACTAACGTCACCCCTCACACAAACAAATGTGTGTGTAAACAGTGAAAACACCATAAGAATAAAACGGTTCATCCCAATTCTTCTTGAAACAAAAATCTAACTTTCACTTAGTTTTGTAGACTTTCAGCACTTATTGTGCTTATTTTAGATGTATTCTTTTAAAATGAGTCTGGAAAGCTGTTTAATTAAATTTATCCTGAATCAGCTAATTTCTCTGAAAGGTGTTTTGCTGATGAACCTGAGAAAATCAGATTTTCCCTTACTTAGCTTCCTCTGGATAAATGTGTTCTGCAATAACAATAATAATAATAATAATAATAATAATAATAATAATAATAATAAACAAAAAGGACACGTTTTATTTACTTCAAAGAGTAATTACCCGATATGTCTTTCCGGGATGGCATGCTTGTTGGACAGAGAAATCTGTTGCAGAGCTCCGTCGGGCATGTCAGGGCCTGTTTAGACTGGATTCTGGACAAGCACACAATGGTGCATCAGTGGAGTGATTTATGTTCTTCTTTTGTAGATTAATTACAGAAATATAAACAGTTTGAGTGTTTGTAGTTTGTAAAACACTGCAGTACTACTTTACTAGGTCCTCTGTGAATTATTAGAATGTTTTTTTATGCTCCAGGTGTTGAGTTGCATGCGTTTTATTGGCTCAGGTGTCTGGTTTTATGATATCGGCGAAGCTCAGATGATCCTCGTGTTGTTTCTGGACCAGAACTGCAGCAGGGAACACGGTGTTTGGTTTCTATTGTTCTCATAAGGTGTTGTTGCCCTGTCAGAGACAAAGTGCCTTTGTGTGGATGCAGGGTTTCTTCCAAGTCCAGCACACACACACACACACACACACACACACACACACACGCACGCACGCACGCACGCACGCACGCACACACACACCTTCCAGGACAGATCTGCTCGATAATAGAGGAGCAACAACACTGGCTGTTCATTGTTCTCTGAGGGAACGCCGTCAGGAATGCAGCGATATTCATCTCGCCTTGATTTTGGATACGCTCTCAAGTATTATTGGAAGCAGATGTCTAATTAATGAGAGACATGGAAGGACAGCTCCACATCTACACATTTATTTTACACAAACAGGCGTGTTAAAACTAACATCTAGAATCAGAAACAAGCTCCTCAGAGTTGGATTTCCCTTTTAAACCGGTCAAATCGGATCCGTTTACTTCAGAAATTTCTGAAATTGTTTTTCGAAGTGAAAGTGACAGAGACCTTGTGATTGGTCAGGACGTGGCTTCCTGTAAATTCATTAACAGCTCCACCATTGCCCCGTCAAAAATTACTTAAAATTTTCTATTAATTATTGATAATTTCAAGCATTTAATTACATCTAAGCAGACAGGTTACAAGCCCCTGCTATCCTGCTGTGAAGTCTGCATTTTTAACATGGGAGCCAATGAGAACTGTTTTGGAGCTAGCACCTAGCGGATGAGGAGGGAACTGTAAATTTTGTCACTTCCTGGTTGTCGTCACGAAAATCAGGCCCAGCTTCCCCCTTGATTCTTACATGTTCAGTCGATCGTTTGCTTACAAAACTCACAGAAAAACAGTTTTCTTCATTTGTGAAAATCTCTAGGTCAATGTTCTGCCCTAAACTTTGCACTCAACTTCACTTTTTAAGGTTTTTGGGAGATCTTGGTGTTTCAGAATAGGGCTGGGGGTAAACGATTATTTTTAAAACGATTATTCTGACGATTATTTTATCGAATAGTCGACTATTCTAATGACTATTTAGAAAATTAATCTAATGATTATTTTTCTATTGCACAATTAACAAAAACCAGAAAATCTCAAATAAATTCCTCAAAAAAATTGATAAATTCTTACTGTAAGAGAATAAACACTACAGGCCTTCCATTTTGTATAACACTGCTTTTATTGTGTTGCGGTTGGTTATGTTCTGGTGACGTGTAGAACTTGGGAGTGCAGGCTGCTGCCTGAGAAGTGGTAGAAGATGGAGTGTCTCCATGCTGCTTTGTTTTGGTCACTCATGTGCATGAGGCGAGTGGTCTTACGGGTTAAACCAAACTCACACTAAACCGAAAACCCACAACACTCTAAATGTAATAAAAGAGAGATCTACACCACAAAAAAGATGAACTCTAAACCAAAACGTAACAGCTTATCCCAACGCAAGAAGCTGTTAGCGAAGATGCTAACAGTAGCTTTACCAACGTTAAGTTCAAGTTACCAAGTTTAAATAAACCAAAAACACCCAGCAGCAAACAGACCAGCACGGAGGAGAGACTGCTACCACCAAAACAGCTCTCCTCATGTCTGAAAGAAGCTCCTTGATGAAGGGAGAAGCGCTCCCGGTGATTTTCTACATCTGCGATAGAGACGACGCAGCGCATCTGACCCCGGAAGTTGTTGTCCGTTGCCGGGAGACGAAGGGGCAAAACAGGAAAATAATCTAGTAGAGGACGGACGTTGTTCCGGGTCTTCGGTATTTGGCGGAGATGTTAGTGAAGGCGGAGAAGAGGGCGAACTAGAGGAAAAACAGGCAGATTCCTCCTCTATTTACAAACTCCTGGGGATGCAACAAGTGGGCGCGGTGCGTCGACTTCCGGATCTGATGTCGACAAATTTTTAGAATCGAGCCGTCGACTTCGTCGAGGCTTCGCTACAGCCCTATTTCAGAAAGCCTTTTTTTTTCATGTTCTTGTGTGGGGAGATTGGCCTAACTCCCCCTCATAGACAGGTAACAGGTATGGGGGCCTGCAGTGGCCAAAATACTTTACAAACTACCGCGTATCTTTCTCTACTCACTGTTATGGGTAGGGATGTCCCGATCCGATCACATGATCGGAAATCAGCTCTGATCATGTGGTTTCAGACTCGATCGGGACTCGGCTTTACTTCCCGATCCAAGCCCCGATCTGGACTTGGATACTGGGTTCAAATACAGGAGAGCAACTTGGTTCTCCTTAAAGGTTGTCAGGCTCCCCTGATGCCCTTCACTTACACACCCAGAAGGAGCACTAAAGAGATCCAGTTTCTACCTACATTATATCATTTATATGGACTCAGCGTAGCGGGATCCTTTTGAGCAGAGATGCAGAGAGCGGCAGGCAGACCGCTGATTATTCATGAACTCCAGCTGCGTTCTGCACACGGCCACAGTAACATTTTCTAAGTTTCTAAGTGGCGTCACCAAAAAATATATTAATTAATTAACACACAGCCATTCGTGTCCGTTCATTTTCTCTCTGGTAAGTTCTGTCTGTATTTGAGCATGACGTGTGGACGCGCTCGCGCTGCAGCGCTCGTCCCTGACGCAGCCGGGCAGCGCGGCGCACACTCAGCTTTTTTTGCAGGCAATAGATCAATTTGATCTGCTAGTTAAAAAGTTACTTGTGAGGTGAAAAAGAAGGAAGCAGGCCGGAGTTTTTCTGGAGGACTGGGAGACGCAGGAAGATCAGAGACAGACAGGACAGGAAGATCAGAGACAGACAGGACAGGAAGATCAGTGACAGACAGGACAGGAAGATCAGAGACAGACAGGACAGGAAGATCAGAGACAGACAGGACAGGAAGATCAGAGACAGACAGGACAGGAAGACAGGAAAATAAAAACCAAGAAAACAAAACAAAATTCTTAACAAAATAAAATGTAGGTAGATTTATCCCACTACACGTTTGTACCTGTATAAAGCAATCATTTATCAGCATGTAGTATTTATGTAGTTGATACAATTCAGATCATCTTCAAAACTCCGACCCATGCCCAGGGACGTATCTAAGCATTTTGGCGGCCAAGGCAAAATAGACCCCTGCCAGGTATTTAAAGTTGAAGTGCTATCTGTTTTTATATTAGACTTTTATATTCGCAATAAAGTCCAAAAGTGAAGAATTTATGTTGTTTATTACTTGGTTGTTCAAGCTACCTCACAGAAGTGATCTGTTGTTAAAAATTAAAATAAAAAGGTAATTAAATAAAAAATAAGGAACATTCTGGAACAGTTTCTTCCTTTTCTTTATTTTTTTTATGTATCGAAAGTATCGGATCGGGACTCGGTATCGGCAGATTCTCAAAATCAAATGACTCGGACTCGGACTCGAGGGCAAAAAAACCTGATCGGGACATCCCTAGTTACGAGTGAATGCCGTAGCCGTGTTTGCCTTCATAACCTTAATAAAACAGCGCTGCATGACGCACGTGAGCGTAACCCTCTATGTAGTGGTTTTATTTATGTCATGACATTAACACATCATGATTTTTATTCTGGACAAGAAAACATTACAGCTATTATTGTAAATGATTGGAATTCATAGTTTCACATTGATTGAAATTAGAAGTGTCTCTCTGACATTTGACACATGTAGCTCTAACGCGTGACAGATGTTTTACGTGGTTATGTTATGTATGGGAAAGAAAAATATCAAGATATAGGTTTTGGTCTATTTAACCTGTAAACGGTTCATTTTTGTGTTTTTTTTTTTTAATTGAAAGGATTAATAGAGGTGATTAACTCATTCACTGCCGGCTGCTTCATGATCAGAAAAGCCCTTCGCTGCCCACGTTTTTACAGTTTTTTTAAGTTACAGAACTTTGCACGCTACGATGATGTCGACGCCAAAACAACCAAAACAAATCAGAGACTCACCTCTTACATCAGGAAGAATCCGCGCGTTTCGAGCATTATCCGTTCTTTCATAATCCGTTGTTGAATTGTGATCGGCAGAAGCTTTTCCGGTTCGCGCCTCACTTTTTTTACAGCAGCGTCGCAAAACGATCTCCTAACATATTGTCATGGATTTTATCAATATGTTGATCAATAACCCATTACCTATAGTGAAGAGAGAAGGAGACAATGAGCAGACAAGTCAAACAGTTATAACTGTGGCAAGATGCCGAAGCAAATGCCTCCAACATCTGTTCACAGGCTTTATTTATAGGGAGCGATAAGAGGTAGAGAGAGTCAGTGTGTGTGTGGGACAAGAATGCGTGTGTGTGTGGGGGGGGGGGGACAAGAATGTGTGTGTATGAGTAAGTGAGCATGCAGAGAGGCATAGAACAATACATTACATCCAGTTGATTGAGTCCATGATCAGGATTTAATAAACATAGATTTTTCCATAACACACATGGATTTTCTGCTTCCTGATCATGTGACGTGTGACGCATGTGGATGAATATCGGCTTTAGAGCTGAGATGTTTGTTGTCACGGTGCGGGGGCTCGTTCCGATGCCCACACAGTAAAGAAATGCAAATGATGACTTCGTCATTGGCAGTGATTGAGTTAATATTACCTGTTATCAATAGAGGTTATAGTTAAAGAGGTCCTTCACTCATATTTTTAATACATTTGCAGTGGCCTCTAGTGGGAGTGAATTCCTTATGAGTCGTAGTCTCTGGGAAAAATGAGCTCCAGTGCACCCGTTTGAGGACAGAGTTCAGCTGAAGGAGAAAGTAGCTTCAGACGACAGGGTTCGACACTTAGGGTGTTTCTCAATGCCACCTTGCTGACGAGGACATTGTCCTTCCTTGGTCAAACAAAATGGTTAAATGGAACAGTTTTACCTCACATGACCGTAAGTCCTGCGACAGTCATGTCACGTGACATGTCAGGTAAAGTTATATCTTATATGTTTAAGCTTCAATATAAATATAATGGGCCTTTTACTTTTGTAATTGTGTATATATTGGTTAAATCAAATATGTAAGAGAGTTACTATCTGCTAGCCACCAAAGCTGCTACTACAAAGCAACTAACCAACCATAGATAACTGCTTTAGATCTAAAATAACATTTTAGATTTCAGCCTGATAGCTACAATTAGTTGACTTATGTTTAAATTGGAAATTTGCCCCCAAAGTAGCTGCTACCTCCTGATCCTCCATCCTTTTTTAAACATTGCTCTGTATTCTGGGAAATTTTGACCAAGAGAAGGTAATAAGACACCTCCTGTGTATCCTTGCTCAGCTAGCTAAACGGCTAACAAATGAAGGACCGATGCCTCCGCAGCACACGGATATTGGAAAAGGCCTGGGCAGTTCCTGTAGATGTATCTTCTAGGCAACCGGGGTGAGACCAAGGCATCAAGGCGATGTTCCTTGACATTGAGAAACACGTTTATTTTCTGATATTTGGGTGTCTGACCTCGGATTGGCTAACAGCAGCGCAACTCTACCACTGACTCAGTTTGCTGTGTAACGTCGATGTTATATCTCCACAATAAAATAATGACGATCATGATGGAACACCAGGTAAGAAGGCCAAAGTCAGATCTCGGGAACAAAGATTCAAAATAATTTTACTGTCATTGCGCATGTGTACAATGAAGTTGACTTTGTGCTCGCTAAAGACAGCTCCCATAGAGAGGCAGTAAAATATAAGTAAAATAAAATAAGGCTGAAGTTGATGTCACTCACACACATACACTCTCACATGCATCTTTTGCACATGCAGTCAGTTAAAGGTGCACAAATATAGAAGTATAAATGTTAGGGATGGACAATATATCGGCATCAGTATTGGTATCGGTCAATGTTAGTCATTTTTTAACATATCTGCATCAGTTCGATAAATAAAACCGGGCCGATATTAACATCTGATATTTTTTCCATCTCGTCTCCATTTGTTTCAGAGGGTGAGGGGGGTGATGTGTGATTGTTTAGTCATGTGAATAGTGAATGAAACTAGGGCTGAAACGATTCTTCGAGTACCTCGAATAATTCGAGTACAAAAAATCCTCGAATCAAATTCTCTGCCTCGAGGTTTCGTTTAATTCATGTTTAAATTCATGGCTTTGCAATCGCCCGGGGTCATGTTTCACCCGGACCGAAATAAGTGACGCACATACATACTGCACTGAATGCACACGCGAGTGGCGAATGTAACTTAACTTTCTCAACAAAAAAAACCTTAACTTTCTCTTAAGCCATGGCGGACAACGTGAACCCCGGTGGAGTGCGAAAAAGACAGAAAATGTCAAAGGTGTGGGACCATTTTTCCCGTCGTAAGGCGGAAAACGTAGTCCAGTGTAAATACTGTAAAATGGATTTAGCCTACCACAACATCACATCCTCCATGCTGCAGCACCTGACCAGGAAACATCCACATGTAAATGTCTCTTCTGCAAGCGGACTCGGAGCCTCTACAAGATGATGCATTTTAGCCTGTATTTCTGTATATTCTGCAGACACTGTGCGACTTTTTCATTTGTAGCACTCAGTTTCAGCTCACACCATGCGTCTGGTAGCAACACGTCGGACTTTTTACTGTGTTGTTACTGATGTCCGTTGTCCCTCGGGATCGCTGCAGGAGGACACGGGTATTTATGAGTGACGGAGGAAAACGAAAGAAAGTAAATAAATGTTGTGTGATCAGTATAATTTGACATAACCACAGCAAACATGCTTTCTCGACAATCCTTGTTAGTGTGAGGGAAAAAAGTGTAGAAATTAAAACGGACATGTGTTAATAGGGAAATAGCTGGCGAGCCATGTTTGCGCATGCGCCGTGAGCGGTTCTGGTGCTGTTAGGGCCGCAGCCGCTCGCATTTGTTTACTGTAAAGTTGAAGTGCTGAAGTTTTGAAAGCTAATTTTGAATAAAACTTGAAGAATAACTGGCAATTGCTCATTTTAAGAGGTCTTTCATATTTTATAACATGCTGTTTGATATAATGGTTTACAAACGCAAAAGGGTCATTTATTAGAGTACTTGATTAATCGATAGAATATTCGATAGAGTACTCGATTACAAAAAATATTCGATAGCTGCAGCCCTAAATGAAATCATCCCAGAACTGTAAATGTGTGTGTTGTGTGTACATGATGATGTAAATTCAGCTTTAATAATTGTCATTCTGTACAAAATCTGCTGATTTTAGAAGCATTAATGTCAGTATATCGGTATCGGCAAATATCGGTTATCAGCCATAGCAGTGATATTAATATTGGATATCGGTATCGGCCCAAACATTTCATATCAGTGCATCACTAATAAACATTGTAATAAGACAAATCTAAAATATAAACTGAAATATGAAGTAAACTGTCACGTTTTAATGTGTCAGGATGAACTAGCCGAATGTAAAGGTGCTGTGGTGCACTAATCATCCTGCAGAGTCATAGTTTGTGTGACTTCTTAGAAGTAACAGACATTTCAGTGATAACTCTTGGCTGTTTTAACATCCTGCTGGTGCATGTTTTTGTTGTTGTGCACCGTTTGCCAGACGGTAGACGTTTGAAGAGACATCAACATGTTAGCTCCATAGTCCAGAAAACCCCCAGATCCCTCTAGAACAGTGTTATGTGCCCCTAGGACGCACATAACTTTCTGGCATCTGTTTTAGGGCTGGGCGATAGGACCTAAAATCAGTATCACGATATATTGAGGGTTTCACCTCGATGACGATAAATGGATGATAAATACACGTATGCACAGAAACAAAAGTTGTCTACTAGATGGGGTTGTCAAGTGTATTACGTTGAGTTACGCTTTCACATGACACAAGGTGGTACAGCTTCATAAATGCTACCAACCTACACACATAATTTAAATTTTTTAAAATCAAATTTATTGAAATGGGAAAAATGACATTGGTAAGAGCCAGAAATTTCGATAACGATAATTTTTAGATTTATTGCCCAGCCCTAATCTGTTTTATATTCTGTTGAGGCAGGAGGACTGCAAACTTTAATGATGAAGAATAAGCTCCCATCAATCAGGATCTGGACCAGAAGCTGACAGCATGTCAGCGTGAAAGGCAGAGGTCTAAAAGAACGACGTTGAATCAACCCGATTTAATTCTCAATGAAACCTTTAAAACTTCTGAAATGCTCGTGAATCAGCTTCACCAACCATGGAAACAGCTGACGGAGATCTAAACAGAACAAACACTTGAGGTCTTCTCTAAGCTTGTATCCATGAATGTATTTTGATGAATGTTAAAGTCACATTAGTTTGTATTGAGAAGAACTTAGAACATTGGTTTTGGGAGGGAAACATAAATGAGACCCAGCAATGTGGAAACTTGTTTTCATGTGAAAAGCTAAAGAGAGGACGGCTTAGCGGTAAGAATTGCTGAGCAGAAACATGCGACTGCCTTTTATTAAATAGGGAAGAAAAGTAAAAAACAAATAAGACAAAAATATCTTGAGTTCTTCATGCAAGCGGACGCACCAGCAGTGTGCTAAATGTGAAAACTTCTGCTTTCAATAATGATCATCAGATATCAGATTGTTCAGCTGTGAGCTGTCAAAAACGCCAGCTGACTTGTGTGTAAACAAGACTCCAGCTTCACACCTTCTTGGGAAAAGCAACTCCTTCTGTGAGCTTAGTTCTGGTTTGAGTTACAGACCTGCTTCATGTGGTGTGACGCCGCTGACCAGAGGCCACGTCAGGTTTATTTACCACAAAACAGGCTGCTCAGGCTGAGATTCGCCAGCTTTGATTTGAACATTTTATGGTACACTTTTGAAAATAAAACAACCCCCTCCGCTTGTAGGATGGAAAATCTGGACTTATTATCAACATTTATGTGCAAAATTAACTTAAAGCTTCATAAACTGTTCACAGAGTCAGTTTGGGTTTCCTCGTGTAAGCTAATCACCTTTTTAGAAAGAGGGGATCTCACCCATCGTAGCCTCACAAACCTTGGATGTTTGGATGTTGAACTCTTATTTTTAGGTTGAGCTGAGCAGCACAAAGGTGGTAAACAAGCCCTGGAACAGGTGACATCGCTCTTCTCACCTGGTTCCCATTGCAACATGGGGCTAAGGCAGGTGACCTCTGGAGAGATGAGGTGGTCCGGGCTTTGTTGTTTTCCAATTCCATGCTGTCGTTCTTTTTAAAACACAGAAACGGTCTTGTTACCTGTTTTGTTGCTACGTTTCGCCGGCGGCTGCAGGCTTCCTCAGGCTGACGCTGATGGTGGCCGCGCGTCACTTCCTTCTCCGTTAAGTTTGTTGTTTTCCACTCAGTGAAAGCCTTTGAAGCCCAGCAGCTGGAGAGGAAAACAACAGGTGATGAAGAATTGATAAATGTGATGAAATACAGACTCCAAACAAAAACTAAACAGTTTAAAGAAGGAAAGTCAATTTCTGGTGTTGGGTGTGAGCTAAATGTGGAGTAACGTCTCAGAAGAATCATGTCTGTTGGATTCGGTTTTTCCCCATTTTATTCCTGCTGTGTCACATGCTGTCTGTGTATTAATCTCAGCTGTTGTTTCTTTGTGCACACACACACACACACACACACACACACACACACACACACACACACACACACACACACACACACACATGCAGACAAACACTAAAAAGCTGGTTTTCCACCAGCGCTACTCGGCCTGAAACAGCTCTGTACAGCGTCCAACCGAAGTCGGTTTAGGTTTCAGATGAAGCTTCCTAGTCGTCGTCTGTGTTGTGATTTCACAATCTTTTTGTTTCGTACCTCCACAGACCCAAACCTCCCCCGCCTGATGGCACAAAGTCCAACCCGTCCAAACGGCATCGTGACCGGCTCAATGGTGAGCTGGACAAGCTCACCAACTTGCTGCCATTCTCCGAGGAGGTCCGAGCCCGGCTGGACAAGCTGTCGGTGCTCCGCCTCAGTGTGGGCTATCTGAAGGTGAAGAGCTTCTTTGGCGGTGAGTTTCTGGTGATGTCTGAATTGATGTTTCCTGCACTTTTAAACACATTTAACCTGCAAACGTTGTGTCGCATTGAGTGGAATGTTGACTTACTTTGCACAATTTATCATTTTGAATTAATTTTTGCCTTAAATGAACAAAATGGGAAGCTACTGCTCTAAAAGAAAGATTTTTATTCACCCAGTTACCCACATAGGTGGGATGAACCCTCTCAATTATGTCTCCCCTTGTCAAATAGTATTGTTGTTTATAAACATGGAGAATAATTTGGGGCCAATATCTGAGCCTTGAGGGACTCCTTTTTACAGTTCTGATTAAACTGGTTGCAAATTCACCCTTACAAGTAGGGGTGCTCCGATCTGATCACGTGATCAGAAATCGGGCCAGATCACGTTTTCGAAGGGATCTGAATCGGGAGAAATAAATTGGATTTAACTTCTTAAAACAACAAACATGACTTTTTTAATTAATCCTGAGATAGAGATTGTCGAATAGAAAATAAAAGACTTTTAATAAGTCCCTTTACATCAATAATATTTGTTTCTTGTACGAAAACAACACAGTGACGTCACAATTTACAGCAGGCAAGGACTCGGACACCAAGTGTAGCTGTTAGCAAGCCTGCTAACACAGAGCTAACGTGTCTCCTCAGAAGAGCTAAAATATCTGCAGCTTGGTGGTATTTTAAACCAGGCAGCAAAGGCAGAGCTACAGACACTTGTAAGAGAAATTTACAACAGACTGCTAAACATCGGGGTTTCTAGTGGGCCATTCCCATCTGTACCGGGTCGGCCCGGGCCGGGTAGCCCCAGTCGGCCCCAGCCTGGCCCGTTTGATTCCACACATCCTTGTCTTAAGCCCATGTGGGCTGATTCTACCCACCAATCAGAGGCTTGCTCTAATGGAAGGTGTGAATTTGCTGTCAGCAGTGGGTGTGTTGGCCCTGGTCGGCCTGAAGCAGACCCCCTCGAGAAGAGGGCTGAGAATGAGCCTTGGTTGGCCCGGAAAAATACCAGGCCACCCAGATATGTAAACAACCTACGCTACCCGGCCCGGGCCGACCCGGTACAGATGGGAATGGCCCATAGTTCTGCAGCATGGTGCTGTGCGCTGGAGCTACAGGTGTTATGCAGAGAAAAGTTATCCAGCCTACCAAAGGCTCCGTCTGCCTGCTCCGTCACATGAACACGCATTGCCCACAGCTGCATATTGAGGGAGTAAACCACTTGAATTAAGAGCAACACTGCTACTTTTAAGTACATGCACAATATTAACAAGTTTTTTTTTTATTGGTGTACTTCCTAAAACATGAAAGTGAAACTTAAAGGACAATTTGGATGTGTTGTCTTCTTATTTTAATGCTTACCTGTTCCCCCCCCCCCCCCCCCTATTAAAGGGGGAAATTATTTCTTTTTTCTTATTATTTTAATGCTTTTCTGAAAAGTATCGGATCGGGACTCGGTATTGGCAGATTCTCAGAATCAAATGACCCGGAATCGAATCAGGAGCAAAAAATCGTGATTGGAACATCCCTACTTACAAGCACACTTCTGTTTGATTAACTTGCCCCAAAACAGTTAGCATCTTTTTTAATTATTTAGAATTCATCAGATAATCTCAGGATTCATATTTTTTGTTCAAGTTAAGTGTAGGGATGGACAATATATTGGCATCAATATCGGTATCGGCCGATGCTAGCCATTTTTCAACATATTGGTATCGGTTCAATAATTAAAACCGAGCCGATATTTTTTTCATCTTGTCACCATTGATTTGCCTGTTTCAGAGGGTTGGGTGTATGTGTGTGTGTGTGTGTGTGTGTGTGTGTGTGTGTGTGTAATTGTTTAGTCATGTGAACAGTGAATGAAATAATCTCAGAACCGCAAATGTGTGTGTTGTGTGTACATAATAACGTATTTTGATGCATAATGGTCGCTAAAGTGGACAGGTACTCAAAATTGTTATTTATTTATTTTGCTATTAAGCACAGCTGTTGAAGACTTTATTGCATTTGAGCCCCTCCATTTGGACTTCAGTAAGTCCAGCCAACATATTTCATGTTCAGAATGCACGCTGTTCACTGAGGTGGACATGTAACAAATTATTTGTAAATTATTAAACGTTACAAAAAAAAATTGGTTGAAATTTGTTTAATTCGCACCTAAAGATGAATGAAAAAAATGGTTAAAAAATGATGGTTGAAGATTTCATAATTCATGCATCAAATGGTTAATAATTTAATTCTATACAAAATCTGCTGATTTTTGAAGCATTAATGTCAGTATATCGGTATCGGCAACTATCGGTTATCGGCCATAACAGTGATCTTAAAATCGGATATCGGTATCGGCCCAAAAATTTCATATCGGTTTATCACTAGTTAGGTATCTGTTGATAAAAGAGAACAAACTTGTGGTGGGCGTTTATCTCCTCCGCTGGGTTCCTGTGTGGAAACTTCTCTGAAACATTCAAACCGTCACACTGATGAAGAATTACTTAACTGTTTATTGTGAAAACCTTTCAGATTCTGGTTTCCAGTGTGAACTTACTTTTATCACCTGATCTCAGGTCTGTGACTGTAGCTGATGGTGGAATTACATCACTAATTATATAAAGGGACATAAAACCCACCTGTTTTAGCTAACCGTCTAACGAGGATCGATGACAAACTGCTGAACTTGGGACATGTTTAGAACAGTTTCAACGCTTTTTATAAACACACACGCCTTTTTAAAGAGAGAGAACTGAAAGTGTAGCAATGGAGTTTGTTTAGTTCGAGGAAAACAGGCGGCGCAACACTCCCTAACCTCTCTGAGAAGATAAATCTGTCCCCCGAGGCTTAAATGATTATTTATACCAAAGTGAATTCTGCTCTATTTCTGTCTTTGTGCCGCGGAGTGCAAAGATCAGCAAAGTTAGCTTCCAACAAACTTCCTGACTTTGTTCTGCAGCGATTAAACCCCCTAACCCTAACCCATCCATGATGAGTGGGATTGCGGTGGTTCTCAGCTGAGAGGATATGTCTGTGTATGAAGTCTGGCCCTTCTGGCTTACCGTATGTGTATCTGTCGTCATCAGCAACAGGAGGTATGAAGCATAAGGATAGGAGGTGATCGTTTCTCCCAGGATCCCACCTGTTGTGGATCATAAATTTCACTGAAATATTCCTGTTTCAGCTTCATTATCAGCAGATCTGAGTTTCCTTAAGGTTTCATTTAGTCCTCAAATAATAACAGAAACCACTTTGTAGGGAATGTTTTCGGTCTAGTCTGGCCACGTAGAGGAATGGGATGGAATCACAAATAAATCAGTGTGGTCACAACGTGACTTTACTCTGAGTCTAGTTCTTGAACAGCTCGTCTCAAACTGAGAAGAATGACTCAACGACTAATTTCAGAGATAATTTGCCACAAAAGTTCAGAGCCTTAAAACCCACGCTAGGACATGGAGAACCCTCACAAACAGTTTATCCCCATCTGTCTCAGCCCAGTGAAGGACTGGTTTTAGAGTTTCAGCCCGTCTCTGTGACTCTGCTGCATATTTACTTGGAAATGTTTAATCGTCATCAACATTTACCAGTAAAACAGACTGTAGGTGTTAATATTACCCTGTTTAGTGTGTTTAAACTGCTGCTAGCTTATTGTTTTCCTGGTAAACAGGTGTTTACGTCTGAGGATCCCATTTGGTTGAGAGACGCCAGGCTGAGTTGCTGATTGAGTGGTTAGAGCAGAGCTCAGATCAGTGAGAAGGTGATCATTGATAATTGTTAATGTGAGCAAATGTGATTTATTAACTGAATTGGGGCTGGACTAGATAAGCTTTTGCTTCTTCCAGTTCCCTCTCAAATGGTTTTATGTTATTGTATGTTTTGTATTGTTTCATTCAACAGCATATGTTTATCGTATTCCTCATTTAAAAAAATAAAATAAAAATTTTTGTATGCACCAGGAATATGGGGGAGTGCATATGCAATTTCATGTTTTCGATGGTTTGAGATAAATAAATAAATAAATAAATAAATAATAAATAAAATAAAATCTATGGCCACACCAGAGTAATGAAACTGCCTCGCTGCTCATATCAATGGGAGGTTTTGTTCTACAAACTGAGATCAGGCTGTAAAGTGAGCCAAAAATCTCAGCTGCTGGCGACAGATCACTCAGCTATGTGCGCTGACTAAAACTCCCATCAGCCCTCCGCAGACATGTTGTGGACCATCTGAGACGGCCCAAAAAGTGACTTACTGCCTGTTTTATTGCTGAGATCTGTGAGTCTTGTTTTTATCGTTGCACCTGATGCCAAAGGAAACACACAGCGGAGCCTGTTGCTTTGGACTCATCAATTATTTGGCAGCGCAGGTCGTTTGGTGTCAGCTGAACAAATGGAGCCGGGTGTCTGGTTATGATCAGATAACCTCGGGCTCTGGCGCTCTTATTCTGAAAAATCAGAGGATTTAGATTTCTCGTTATTCACCTTGACGACCTCAGTCATCATGTGGTTCAGTATATAAATAATGAATAAGTAAAATCCAACTGTTTTCTAATTCAGCCAAATCTTCTCACGTTGGATGTGAATCAGGAGGACCGGTGGAGGACAAACGCCGTCCGCTGCCTGATTTATAGTCCATTAACAACACGTAAAAGATGTCGTAACACCTGCCCATCTCCTAGCTGCTGTTCTGTCTCACAGGAACTGGCCCCCTGCAGCACCAGGGGGCCCCTCTTCCCCCATCTCCTACCTTCATCGCAGACAGACACTACAGGACTCTGGCGTTTGTCCTGTCCTGCAACAGGACTCATAGTATCTGCTGGGGTCCAGATTTTCTGTTTAAGTGCACATGATGCAGGTCTTTGTCCTTCAGGTCTGATTGCAACAGATTTGTTTACATCTTTGTGCCATTTTTGTCGGTCCTGACCTGTTTTGTCAGGAGAAACCTGTGTGTTTGTGTGTGTGTGTGTGTGTGTGTGTGTGTGTGTGTGTGTGTGTTTGTGTGTGTGTGTGTGTGTGTGTGTGTGTGTGTGTGTGTGTGTGTGTGTTGTGTGTGTGTGTGTGTGTGTGTGTGTGTGTGTGTGTGTGTGTGTGTGTGTGTGTGTGTGTGTGTGTGTGTGTGTGTGTGTGTGTGCCTTGTGAAGTCATTTATTTTAGTTGTTAAATAACAGTTTCTGTCTGAGGGTCAGTTCTTGTCCTCCACAGCTGTGGTGTTGAATCGTCTTCTTTCTAAAAGTCCTTTCACAGTCAAACAAAGGTAAAACTTTAGACAGGAGGAGATGAAAGGATGAGGTTCAATTAAAACCCAAACAGTAAAACTTTAGACGTCAAACAACTGAAAGAGTCCATAAAATTACGTTTAAAAGGTGGTTTCAGAAGGGGTCTGATCCAAAGCAGCTGCGCAGGTCCTTTTTCCTGTAACTCACCTGCAGAGCTGATGTTAGAAGATGAGACTTCTCCTTGCAGGAGAGCTGCAACCTCAAAAGAAGCTAAACCAGTACAACAAAAGGCTGCTGTTAAAGGATTTCTGCATGAACTCCTTTAAACATCTGTTTTCTACTTCATTCCTGTAAAAAATATGACCCAATAACATTTGATTCTGGAGATTTTTGGAGCACTTCTTTAGTTCCTGCAGGCCAGAGCAGGAACATCCCAGGATCTCGGTGTGAACATATTCCCTGGGCAGGAAGCTGCTTTGAGGATACACTCACCCTTGGCATCTTGGGAAATGCATTTTCCGTTCAGTATTAAAGAAATTGAAGCTTTATGCGCCATGTCTTCATCATCATTTTTAAACAGTGTCTTAAGGCTGTAGTTTTTGTTCAGTAGCTGCTTTTTGCAGCTGAGTGTTGACGTCTGCAGAAGCGTCACCATCTGATGCGTGTAGTAAACACCCCATCTTTAACCAGCAGCGTTAGATTATACAAAGAACTTTATGAATAGAAAATTAGCTCCAATTAAAATGAATCCGTAATTTCTTTCCCAAAGTAAACGTAGTAAATTTCACACTGTGTCAACCTCACCTCAGTGGACTGCTCTGGCAAAGTTCCCAGCATGCCACTGGGTGATCATGGCTAACCCAGGAGTGAAAAGGCTCCTAGGAAGCCAAAGCATCTGTCTAGCAGGATGTGACTGAGAAAGAAAAGCTCTGTGTACGTCCCTGACGGTCCGGGTGGGCAGGGCTTAGGTTTGGAGACAAGGGGCTGCTGGGAAACACTCGAGGGTTTGATCTCGGATCCCACGCTCACAACGTCGACATTGTTCTAGTTTATGAAGCAGACCTCCCTCTTGTTCACAGGGCGTCTGTTTAATACTCGCTGTCTCCAACTTTGTCTTTCATCCTTTTCTTCAGTCTGTTCTTCTGCTGATCACAGATACTCTAAAACTAACTGATATTAGTAGAAACTCTGCTCACTGTTTCAAACATGTAACCACAAACTATCTACCATCTTTTGGCTGAAATAGTTTGGGACACTTCTTTAACACACGAGTTTTCATAAATGAGCCAAACGCACGGCCACACCCACGGATGGATTACCAAACAAGCATTGCGAAAGCCCCAGAGCGTTCGAGCTGACCCTGGTACTGTCACCAATGAGTGGAAAAACCCACAAAGAGACAAAAAATTACTGCAAATACCACAAATCAACACAAGCTACATGAAAGGGAGAAAGAGAGGCTAAATATGCACAAGAGCACTCAAAACAAACCGAGATGGCTGAAAAGACAATAAGTCAATGCGCCACAAAAACTTACAGAAGAAGAAATGGCTGTAAGAATACAATAAGACACAAATCTATCTGAGAAAGACAAAAACCTCTCACTAAGCTCAAGTGTGACAGAAGCTTTAATAAAAACACATCAAAAAATACAAAAACATTCAAAATAAAACACACATTTCTAAAAGTGTAAATAATGTAAAGCATAAAACACAAATAACCACCAAAACATGTTTCAACTACAAAACAAGCAGTAGAAATGGCTTCAACAACAAAGGGATGATAAAATGTCTTCAGAAACATGAAATACTAATCAGGCTTTTTCCACTGGATGCGTAAGCGTTGTGTAATACCCGCAAAACGTAGAATGCAACAGTTAGCTGAAGTCTTGGTGAGTGGGTGCGTTGTAGATATTCCCTACATTGAACAGTCTGGACTTTGCTTAAGCACAGTTGCACTACAGAGTCACTAAAATGTGGTTTGCACAACTCTGGACATTATATATATATATATATATATATATATATATATATATATATATATATATATATATATATATATATATATATATATATATATATATATTCATTTCCATTTAATACTTGTTCAGCCACTGTTTTGTACAGATATTTTCATTTCTTCATACATTCTTATAAATTTACATACTGTGTATTTTGTTGTACAGTTACTTTATTCTCAGCTTCAACTTATATATATTTTATCTTATTCCTTCCCAGCTAAATTTACCTTTTATTCTAATTTGTATTGTGTTGTGTATTTTGTTGTAAAACTATTCTATTATTCAACTTTAATTCAGATATATTTTACCTTACTCTTTCACAGTTAATTTACCCTTCATTTTAATCCGTGGTGTACAGTCTTTTTATTTTCAACTCTTAGGTCACGAGCAGTTGTGCAAGGCATTTCACTGCATTTCGTACTGTGTATGAATGTGTATGTGACAAATAAAATTTGAATTTGAATTTGTTTAAGTGTTACATTTTGGAAGCACTCCAGAAGCGTGGGTTGGTTACGCTTTGAGTTCATTTTTTGTAACCGCTGTGTTTTGCAGTTCAGATTGGGCCAGACAGGACTCCAAACGTGAAAGCAGTGTAAAATATCTAAAAACGTTCAAAGTTAGTCATGTGCGAGGCCGAGGCTCAGGCTGAGGCCTTTCCATGGAGCTAGCTCTGTGGTCACGTGAGTCTGATGCTCATTAATTATACAGAATTTTAGGCTTTTAATACACTTCCATGTTGTCGTTCTTTTATAAAACACAGAAACGGTTTTGTTACCTGTTATTGACGCTACAGACAACATGGAATTAGAAATAACGCACAGCAAGAACACACCTAAGATGTTTTAATACACTTAAACAGAAGAGTGAGAAAAAAATTCACCCCCCTCAGAGTTGTCATGAGTGTAAACTAGATCATTTAAACCAAAAACATGTTTTGGTACCAGGCTGTAAACATGTTTATTTCTGCTGTGAAATTGGTATTTTTAACATGGGAGTTAATGAGGATTTGCTCGCGTCTGACACCAGCCCCTAGTGGATGAGGGTGGAACTGCAATTTATGTCACTTCCTGTTTTGCTTCATTTCCAGACCCTAATTATGGGGGCTTGTGTCTGGCTCCTAGTTTGACTAGTAAAATAAAGAAATGTCTAGTGTAATTATTTAGTTCAATGTAAGAAATGTGTTTTTTTAACCATGGCATCCACAATGTGCATATAAGCACTCAATCGCAAGCAGCGCTGTTTTTGATGCCAGACGGTCTGCTGCGCAGCAAGTTCTGAGTCTGACGGACATTTCAGCTGTCATCCCACTCTCTCTTTACTTTTTGTTCATAAATGTAACAAGTGTGGGACTTTAATTGTGCGTCAGAATGATATTAAAAAGAGTAGACGGAAAAAATCGTTATATATGTTTGTGGGGTGGGGGGGTTGTTGGTTTCCGGTTAACCGACTGTTAACCGTTAAGGGGCGTCAGTAGCCGGTTAAAGAAATTTTGGTAGACGTGCATCCCTAGCATCTATTGCGTTACACGTCGCGTAAGCGTGCCGTTGAGAAGCTGGGTACGAGCCGATTAAATATAGGACCTGAAGAACATGTCTTCTTCTTGTGTTTTTGTTAGTCTGATGATGGAGACAGCTTTAGGACAGATAAAAATAACAAGAGGGAGAGTAAATGATAATGAATTTAACAAACCCTTTACAGGTGACAAATGTTTTCTATTCACAGTCTAAGGTAGATCCAAGTTCTGCATTCTGATGTTCTCCCGTGTTGGTCGACAGACCGAGGTTGCGTTCTAGGTCCTAATCTTTATTGTGCTTCTCAGCTGAGGATGTCTCTGGCTGTGTTGAGGTTTCATTTGTGGTCTTTTAATAGCTCGGCTGAACTTCCCTCTTTTGCTGAATGCTAGTAAACACACAAACTCACTTTACGCCTTTCTTATGCATCCACTCCCTTCCTCATCTTTCAGACTGAAATTTGGATCAGAAAACGAACTGTTGATCATTTATTTGCCCATAAAAGTTGAATTGGTTGAGAACATAAGGCATATAGGTGCAGTCAGATTCTATGTTTAGTAAAAAAACTGCCAAACTAAGTGAGTTTAACAGTTTAAGACCAACACAAAGGACTTGTGTGAGGCTTGTTTTGAACACACTGTCCCTGCTGCGCCTCCACTTCTGCTTTTTCCTCCTCTTTAACTGACGGGCATTAACAGACAACAAAAGGTTGCTGCTCTCTGCTGAGCTTGTTTTTTTTTTTTTTTTTTTTAGCGTTCAGTGCCTTCTTCTCGAGCCTAAATGAGCCTGAATGAAGGGTAGACCCAGCTAGAAGAAAGAATTTGCGCAGGAGGAAGTTTCTCGGTCTGAGATCACAGGGGTCCTGCTGTTTGGAGAACTCTGGGAGTATTAGGGACTTTTACAGATCAGAGGTCAGCAGTGGTATTTCCCAGCTGATTAACTTGGGTTTTGCTGTATATTTGGAAACTTTCCACATCGGTCACATGTTGTGTTTTTTTTTCTCACACAATAAACACATCAGCAGAGGAGGGATGTGAGTTTATTAACGACTGTAGCTTGTTGTGCTGAATAATTTCCTATAGCCATTTTATATTCACTAATATAGTTAACCAGTAAACCAGCTGGTTCTTCTTTGTGCTCCTCTGGCTTGGAGAAGATTCACATGACTGAGATACAGCCCCAAACCATGACCAAAACTCCACCATGCTTTACCTTCACCATGACTGACCTCTAAGCTGCCAAAATCCAAAGAAATACTTTGACAGGCCTTCAGAAAGTGGAGAGACTTGAATTCAGACCATCTTAAATAATTACAGAAGACTCTGGCAGAGTAGTCTGGTAGACTTTGGTAGAGATAAAACATCAGCGTTGGAGAGCAAACAGTGTCAGTGGTAGAGTTGCGTTGCTGTTAGCCAATCAAAGGAGAGATGTCCAAATATCAGGGAACTAGGGCTGGGCGATATGGCCTAAAACCAATATCACGATATGTTGAGGGTTTCACCTCAATATCAATAAATGGACGACAACTACAGGTGTGCAGAAATAAAAGTTGTCCACTAGATGGGGCTGTCACATGTATTACGTTAAGTCACATTTTTATGGGACTCAAGATGATACAGCTTCGTAAAGAGACCCGAACGTTACCAACCTACACACACCTTTTTTGTATTATCTAATTTATTGACATGGGAAAAATTATCACGATAAGAGTCAGAAATTTCAAAAACGATTATTTTTTTATTTATTGCCGATTCCTACAGGAAACAAGAGTCCAAATCCTGCCGTCTGAAGCTGCTTTCTCTTCCAGCTGAATTCAGTTGCTCTTTTTAGAAGATTCACCATGCCAGCTAACCAGCGTGATACTACTGCCATGGTGTGTCTTATGAATGCGCCGTGGCGGCATGGCGTTGGGGTAATTTTGCGGCATTGGTATATTACCGCAACGCCGGACTTGACTTGTGAGTACATATTAGGCCTTGGTGCAACAGAGGGAGGTGTCATGATCATGTGGGGAGTTACTAACGAGCTGTGGCCAGCAACTATATTGAAAATGAAAGTAAACACGGGGCCGTAAGTTTTGCTCTTGTAATCCGAACCAGCTGAGATGATAAACTTGACCAATGTGGAGCTCCAGGAACGTCTCTCTTTTAAAGAAAGTGTTGCCAACTCAGCGACTTTGTCGCTGTTCCTAATGACTTTTTGACCCCCCTCAACGACTTTTTTTCCAAAAAGCGCCTAGTGACAAACCTAGCGACATTTCTCAGGGCCCGTTGCTACTTTCTGTAGAACTTTCTTGTAGATATTCCCTACAGATTAGTAACAAAGAAACCATTTGCACTCTGAACCATTCTTCCGGGAGTAAGGAAAGAGAACGATAATCTGCACATGTGCACGAGGACTGACCAATCATAAACCGTTTTCGGCCGGGCCGAAGACAAAGGTACAGCTGCAGAGCTGGAGACCGCCGATTTACATCTGCTGCTGCTGCAGACGCTTCTACTAGAGATGGCGCGGGCGTCAACCTGCCATCTCTGGTTCTGCAGCCGTCAGACACTTTGGCTTTTCCTGCATTTGGCAAATAAAGTCAACGGGAGTTTCAACTACCGTCCCGTTTACACACGCAGCTCTGTGGCTCATCTGGATTTCCTTCAGTGACACAGGGATGGTTATACCATGAGACACCCGCTCCCTTTTGCTCGGTGGGCCGTTATTATCACGATGTAGAGAATACACAACAGAGAAGTTGAGAAACTACGAGGTGTAAAAAAAACAGCTTTTTAGGAAAATGTCTGCGAGAATGAGGAGAGCAGGAGGTCTGAGTTATATCCTACAACAGAATATTTATTGAGACTTTTGGAATTTATTGTACATATCAAAGCAATTTGGGCCATTTTAATCATACTAATTAATAACTTTAACACATTAAGTTTTTTTACTCTCTTTTTAGTCCTATATATATATATCTTTTAGATGCTATGGGGAAAATGAACGCCAATGTGGCGTGATGTAATCAATATGTAAATTAGCACGTGACGCCATCTGGTGACATCTTGCAACTTTTGGGGGGAACTACAGCTACTTTCAGTCAAAAACAGTTGGCAACACTGTTCAAAGCTATACTTCAGATCGCCAGAGGCTGCACATGGACGGTGGAGGACACACACCTTTAGAAGCAGCTTGTCAAAAATGCTTAATGAGCAAGGCTACCATCACAATAAAATGCAAGTTATGTCCAAAATAAACGGATGGCCGTGGCAGCGCAGAGACCGCCCCATACCCCTTTTGTACCACCATCTTGTAATGTTTTGTAAAAAGGACATGATTGCGCCACATTACCACCACGGTCTGACCACTTATAACGACCTAAAGCTCCTTAATGCCGCCTCAACGTTGCAACATATTGACGGCATTGTTTCCCCCCCAGTGAACGAGTTACTAGAGACCACTGCCAAAGTATTAAAATATGAGTTGACAATGAACTTTATGAGTAAGTCATTATTTAGATCCATTTTCTCAAAGATCTGACTTTCCCGCTCCATTGATTTGTTTTCTCTGCTCATGTTTTTCTCTTTTTTGCCATTGATTCTTTGTTTGCCGCTGAAAGAGCTTCATCTATTGTTTAGGGCTGAGGAAAAGGAAGAGGATTAAGAAAAGAGAAAGACAGAGAACCGGTTTGAGTTTGAGTCTGTACATCAATATTTGTATTGGCAGGAAAGACAAAAGTCCAGCGAGGAGATCTTAAAAACACTCGGGCAAACTGGTTCTGTCAGCAGAGCTAAACAGAGACGAGAAGAAAAGATTGTTATTCTTCTGGAGTTTTAGAAAAATATCAGCGACGTGAAGTTGGTCCTGATGGGAGGACTCTGATGATATCAGCCCTGCAGACCCTCTGCAGCCTAAACACCACCAGCTGCTCAGCGTGTAGGAGCATGTAGAGCAGGGGTGCCCAGTCCTTGTCCTGGAGAGCCGGTATCCTGCATGTTTTAGTTTGAATTCTGTTTCAACACACCTGATTTCAATCAGCAGCTAATTAACAGGCTTCTGCAGAGCCTGATGAGCTGCTGCACAGGTGTTTCAACCACTGAATCAAGTCTGTTGGAGCAGAAAAACCACAAAACCTGCTGGATACCGGCCCTCCAGGACCAAGATTGGGCATCCCTGATGTAGAGGCTTGTGGGGATTACCTGAAAGTGTGTGTGTGTGTGTGTGTGTGTGTGTGTGTGTGTGTGTGTGTGTGTGTGTGTGTGTGTGTGTGTGTGTGTGTGTGTGTGTGTGTGTGTGTGTGTGTGTGTGTGTGTGTGTGTGTGTGTGTGTGTGTGTGTGTGTGTGTGCGCGCGTGCGTGCGCATTCTTCAAAAACATGCAGTCATTCTCCCACAGTCAGCCCAG
The DNA here is from genome assembly GCF_043380555.1 of Nothobranchius furzeri. Taxonomy (NCBI): domain Eukaryota; kingdom Metazoa; phylum Chordata; class Actinopteri; order Cyprinodontiformes; family Nothobranchiidae; genus Nothobranchius; species Nothobranchius furzeri. The sequence continues at coordinate 84,107,799 of NC_091743.1, forward strand.
CTTTTGAGCTGCTTGACGACACAACCCTGTAGGAACTGAGGAGGTCAGTAGGAAGTTTCCAGTGTCTTGTTTGGGTCCGTTTCTGACTTCAGAACCAAAGCAAATGAAAGAAAACAGCTCTAGGACCGACTGACTCACACGATGCTGACTGGTGAGATAAGTTCTGCTCCAGTAAACACTGGGAGAGCTTGTGCAAACCACTTTCACAACTGGTCCCACCAACAGAAGATGCTGCTGCTCATATGTGATGAGGAGCTGCAGACACTGATGGGATTGGTCCTGTAGGTTCTGGGCATCCAGAAGAGGTGAGGTTCATTAGAATTCCTCAGGGTCTGACTAGGGTTGTCACGGTGTGAAAATTTAAGCTTGCGGTTATTGTGACCAAAATTATCACGGTTTTCGGTATTATCACGGTATTTTTTTAAACGTGTTACATTTTCATACAACTAAATAAACCCTGTATATCAGGAAAATATTGTCCTCAGTTTGTGTCTAAATTTAGCCTAAAATGTGTTATTTTGTAATTATGTTGTTTATTTGTTTACATTTTCCCATATTTGCTCATAACTTCTTATTTTATGTCTGTTTGATGTCATCATTTTAGAAATATTAGATCAGATGATACTCAGTACTCAAGTAGCCTTCTAATCAGATACTTTTTTTTACCCTTACTTGAGTAATAAACCCTATATCAGGAAAATATTGTCCTCGGTTTGTGTCCTTCCAGTGAGCTTTGCAGATGTGGGAAAATGTCATCAAGCAGTAATCATTGTTAAATTCATAATTATTATATAATCTGCCCCTGGGAGCTCCGTAATGCATAGCGTCATTTCAACATGGGGGTGTCTGCGACACGGTTTATATGCAGGTAGCGGCGCTGCGGCTGCTTTATATAGCGACTCGTTGCATTCTCCCTCAACCCAAATCCTCGGATCACGCATTTTAGCTAAAACGCTAACGTTAGCTTGCCTTGCGTTGACTGTAGAGTTGTGGGTGATGGTCACACAGATGTGTCGTTAGATTTGAAGCGTTGCTGCCTTTCACAGACACTTTTTCTGCACGTGCTGCAAACAGGATAGCCGTCTTCTATCAGCTGTCCCTCGGCATTCTTCAAATATCCAAAAAGATGCCCGTACTTCCCACTTTGTCTTCTTTGAGGGATAATAAATGTCCTGAGTGCTGCCGTCTCCTCCTTTGGCCATTATTTCAGCTTTAGCTTCAAGAAAGTATTGGTTGTAAACAACAAAGTGCGCATGTGCCACCGGCAACTTCAGCAGATGATACGGTGGCTGGTAAGGGTCACCGCGCCTACACCGCAGCCACGGTAACCCACCAAGATAATATAGTTTTTAAAATACAAGACGGTTGTTATTATTGTCAACTTTTTTACTGGGGCTTACCGCTACACCGGTTACCGTGACAACCCTAGGTCTGACATTATTTGGCATCCTTTACTCCTGGCAAACGGGCAGGTACTGGTAACCACCCCTGACCTGTCTATCTCAGCTGACCGCTGATCAGAAACCAGTCATACACGGACGAGTGGTTTTATCAATGGCATCACCTTCACCAGTGCTGTGTTTAGAACAACAGTCAAACAGCCTCTCCTCTGCCCTGACGCTGACTAAACCCTCCTACCCAGAATCCTCGACGCCAAACGCATGCCGTGTTGTAATCTCCTAACACCTGACTGCTTTAGGTAGCTAATTACTGTGAGAGGTTTCGGATCATTGCTGAGTGTTGTCTGCAGTTTCATCTGCTTCAATCAAATAGGTGATTTGCATTAGCGCCACGCTCAGCTGAAGTCACAAACACATGGGAACAAAAACATTAAATTCACCCCGTGGCTTTTCCTGAACACAGAACCTTCTCTACCTTCTTCTAGTAGAGCTGCAAGTGCCTTCGGGGACTCTGTGGCTTTAGGAGACAATATCCCTCTGACTTGTGTCTAATTCAGAGCAGAGGTCACGCCGTTGTTTTCGGCTGTTTATGTTTGCAACAGACCGATTTCAGTTGCTTCCGAAAGTAACTTCTGAAAATCACAGAGCCCCTTTCACCCAAAAGCCTGCTCATACTGAAACCAAGCAACCAAACTTTGTGTTTCAAACTCACAATACGCTCATGGAAGTGATGGAAGGACCTCATATAACTCCTAATCAGTGAGCTGGCTGAGTTTTACCAGAGCCTTGTCACATTAACTGGGATCACGTCGCAGCTTCGTCTGGACCTCCACGTGCTTGTCGGTTAATCACGGGGAAACCTGTAAAACACGTTGACTAATCTCTCTCCAGTGTCTTACAGGAAGTAATGTTTGTCAGAGGAAGTCAGGGCAGGCGGAAGCGCCCGGAGCCAAGTGGTGAAGAGAAAGGTGTCTGCTAACCTCTGATCCAGCCTCAGCTGCAGCCAAAATACTTATGTTTTTTGACAACTACTTTTTACTTTTACTTGATTAGAAGCATGTTGAAGTAGGGCTACGTTTACTCAACTGATATATTTTCAGCAGTAATAAATAGGGCTGTAGCGAAGCCTCGATTACGTCGACGGCTCGATTCTAAAAATTCGTCGACGTCAGATCCGGAAGTCGACGCACCGCGCCCACTTGTTGCATCCCCAGGAGTTTGTAAATAGAGGAGGAATCTGCCTGTTTTTCCTCTAGTTCGCCCTCTTCTCCGCCTTCACGAACATCTCCGCCAAATACCGAAGACCCGGAACAACGTCCGTCCGCTACTAGGTTCCTTTCCTGTTTTGCCCGCCTTCGTTTCCCGGCAACGGACAACAACTTCCGGGGTCAGATGCGCTGCTTCGTCTCTATAGCAGATGCAGAAAATCACCTGGAGCGTTTCTCCCTTCATAAAGGAGCTTCTTTCAGACATGAGGAGAGCTGTTTTGGTGGTAGCAGTCTCTCCTCCGTGCTGGTCTGTTTGCTGCTGGGTGTTTTTGGTTTATTTAAACTTGGCAACTTGAACTTAACATTGGTAAAGCTACTGTTAGCATCTTCGCTAACAGCTTCTTGCGTTTGGATAGGCTGTTACGTTTTGGTTTAGAGTTGATCTTTTTTCAATCCAATCCAATTTTATTTATAAAGCGCATTCACAAGGCATTACAACCAAACACGGCGCTGTACACTAGAAATGTTGGTTAATTAAACAAGCGATATTTAAACATGTTGAACACATATAAAAAATAATAATTTGTGGTACAAATTAATAAATGTCTAAATGTAATAAAATCTCCCTTTTATTACATTTAGAGTGTTGTGGGTTTTCGGTTTAGTTTAAAATATCACCTTGAGTTTGGTTTAACCGCCCAGTTTAGAGTTTGGAACTTTGGAGATTCTTATTTTGGTCCAAAACCCAGTAATCTTTGCACAGTGGGACATCCCTAGTTATCTGTACTTTTGTTTTAATTCCCCACAGGCAGAATTAGTTTTATTATTCCCAACCTGTGGATGGAAAGATTTGTTTTTTTGTAGATGTAAATAAACCTGATCATCATTTTAACTTTTAAATCCCACATTATTGTCCCTTCCTTTTTGTACACGAGCCAAACTCCCTAGGAAGAGTCGTAACACCACTCGCCTCACCCACATAAGTGACCAAAACAAAGCAGCATGGAGACACTCCGTCTCCAACCACCTCTCAGGCAGCAGCCTGCACTCCCAAGTTCTACGCGTCACCAGAACATAACCAACCACAACACAATAAAAGCAGTGTTATACAAAATGGGAGGCCTGTAGTGTTTATTCTCTTACAGTAACAATTGATCAATTTTTTGGAGGAATTTATTAGAGATTTTTTGGTTTTTATTAACTGTGCAATAGAAAAATAATCATTAGATTAATTGTATAAATAGTCATTAGAATAGTCGACTATTCGATAAAATAATCGTCAGAATAATCGTTTTAAAAATAATCGTTTACCCCCAGCCCTAGTAATAAAACGTCTGAGCGCCGTTTATTTCCTTTGAGGTCATAGGGGTCTACGTTATCGATTTTAGACGATTTCTGAAAATACTGATCCCTGTCCTCCTTCAGAAGTGTATTCCTGTAATGGGCTCGATACACGGGAGGCGACAAACGACCGCAATCAGCGAAATTCATCGCTTTTATTACCTGACACACGGGAGGCGACCCGCAGCCAGCGGCAAAGCCGTCGACGCGTTCTGTTCCATGGCGAAATCGAATCTTGCGTTGTTTTGATTGGCTGTGACAGGTTGGAGGGAATTAAGGTTATTTAAGCGGATCAGAGTTAAAAAAGCGGTAGATATGATGTTTCACAAGGTGCTGCTAGCGTTATGTGAAATCTTACTTCTGATTTGACTATATTTAAAAAAAAAAACGAGAATGGGTTCATCCCATATTACAAACCAGAGAAAGAAACGGAGAATTCCATCATTTAATTCTGGCACCAACAATTTCCCATGCTGCAACCTTTTTGTGAATATCTGGTTAGTTCTGCACATAGAAAGAGTCTGGTAACTCACAGGCAGAGGGGCGATACTAGGCAGCTCAAAAATAACCAATCAGAAAAAAGACGGAAATGCCGACTGTACCGCGCAACGCTGTAGTTTTTTAGCTGTAGTCAAAAATGGCGTCAGGTGACGGCGCAAACATCTTTTTTAGAAGAAAGGCTTTCATCCATCAGCTCCCTGATCAAAAAGGCCCAGCAGAGGATGTACTTTCTGCGGCAGTTGAAAAAGGCCAAGCTGCCGACCCAGATGATGGTGCAGTTTTACACGGCCATCATTGAGTCCATCCTCACCTCCTCCATCGCTGTGTGGTACGCTGGAGCCACAGTGAGGGACAAACACAGACTGCAGCACATTGTGCACTCTGCTGAGAAGGTGATTGGCTGCAGCCTTCCATCTCTCCATGACCTGTACGTCTCCAGAACTCGGGGGCGTGCAGGTCGGATAGCAGCTGACCCTTCGCACCCGGGTCACAGACTTTTTGAGCCGCTTCCCTCAGGCAGGAGGTTACGGTCCATCCGGACCAGAACCTCCCGCCATAAGAGCAGCTTCTTTCCATCTGCCGTTAGACTTGTGAATAGCTTATAAACACACAACCATGCTCGTCTTCTGTACTCGACACAAAGTCACGTTATCGGCCATGTTACCATTACCTGCCTTTTTCTATAGCTGAAAGTTTTATTCTAGTTTTTTTATTATATTTTATTCTATTTTATTCTATTTTTAATTTTATTATTCATGCTATATGTAGCACATTAGTACCGAAGCAAGTTCCTAGTTTGTGAATAGTTTGTTCACTGACAATGGCAATAAACCTGATTCTGATTCTGATTAACACTTTTACTTGTTGTGGTTTTAAAGACATTCAAGTCATTTAGAACAGAGGAAAGAGCCGCAGCGATTTCCGCTTCATTTGCCATGTTTATGACAAACTCGGCGTTGTGGTGTGAGACGTACACTACTCAGTGCTGATTGGCTCGGTCAGAATTCACAGGGGGTGGGGTTATTTGAATAGGAGAGTTCCCAGATGCTTTCTCTGTGCAGAATTAAACAGAGGAGGAGTCTGGCAGGCCAGTGTAGCTTCCCCTAGCAATGTGAGTCATACACCTAAAATAGCGCTAAGGGGGTGCGGTTGACATGCAGGTCACGTGTCTGACAAGGACCAATCCATTTCCAACTTCAACATAGGATGTTGTGGACCGACTGCTTTGCCCCAGTGCTGAAAACCCGCTTTGATGAGCTTCTGGTGCAGACACACGGGTACTTTGGGGCTAGTCACGACATCTAGGGGAACCTGGCAGCACATTTCCTCCAGAACAGTGCGTTGTCCTCTCCTTTAATAACCGTCTCCAAACAGCTGCGGTTCGCTCCTCTGCACTGGCGACAGGACCTGCATCTTTCCCTGTCACTTTTTGATTGCACAAATTGCCTCGTCATTGTTTGGCAATTCTCGTTTATCGTTTGCGTTGAACCTGAAATACTCCCAAACTGCAGAAGTTGTGTTCTTTTTTGAAACCAAATGGTAATGGTAAATGGTCTGTATTTGATATAGCGCCTTCTAGAGTCCTGGAACCCCCCAAGGCGCTTTACAACACAATCAGTCATTCACCCATTCACACACACATTCACACACTGGTGGTGACCACCACCAGCAGGCAACGTGGGTTAAGTGTCTTGCCCAAGGACACAACGACAGCGACAGACTGAGCGGGGCTCGAACCTGCAACCTTCTGATTACGGGGCGAGCACTTAACTCCTGTGCCACTGTCGCCTGTAGTCAGTTGGTGTGCAGCCATTTTTCTCCCCGTCTCCCTCGGTGCATCTCATTCGCACCGTCACGCGATGATGACGTTCGTAAACTTTATGGAACGTCTCCATTTTAAACTATTTAAGTAAAACAGAAAATTCAACCACCTTTTATTTATCCGTTTTACACATTAAATCACTTTGATTTATTTTTTTACATCTTTGCCTCCTGTTTTTTCATGATTTATTGAAACTGATATCGTTGCTATTTTTAAACACCGCCAATACACGCCATTACCGTAATACTTCCTGAGCCTAGCCTGATGTTCATTTGAATAAGATTTTACTTGACATAAACTTTGTCTATCAAACCTCATTTAATCCATTTTTCATTCATCCTTACGTAAGTTAAGACCCCTGCAGGCTCCGCCCCCTGCTCTGGGGGTTGTTGTGATCGCGTATTTAGCCCTTATGTCCCAGTCCGGAGCGGCTTCGGAGCAGAAAGGGCTGCTTTAGTGTGATATGGATATTTGGGAGTGTGCTGCTGCTGCTGCTGAGGATTGAGAACTCGTCTGGAGCTGCAGTGGCGCTCCAGTTTTAATGACAGGGAATCCAGTTTGGTTGGATTTTTATGGTGGAAAGTTACCGGCAGCGTCTGGGCCCCGCCCCTGTGCTCATGAATGAGAGTTTATTTAGGCATCCAGGCGAGTGTGTGTGGGTCATTAAAGACACGAGAAGCTGCCAGAACTCCGGCTTGACTGAAGCAACTCGATACGACATCATACCTGCAGCTTATCACAGCTGTTTATGTTTATGTTTATTTATTTGGCAGACGCTTTTATCCAAAGCGACTTACAATTTATAACCTATAGGGCATGTTGTGATCTGTGGGGGAAACCGGAGTACCCGGAGGAAACCCACGCATACATGGGGGGAACACATAACTCCACGCAGAAAGGCCGCAGCCGAGTTTCGAACCTGCAACCTTTATGCTGCGAGGCAACAGTGCTAACCACTGCGCCACCATGCAGCCCTTTTCTGCACTGAACGCTGATTTCATTTAGGATTATAGGTCAGAGACTCACACCACTGAGCCATTTGCGTTCCAGGATTTGCGTCTCTGTTTGCCAACAAGTTCTGTTTTCTTCAAACATCTTCCTTGAGTTGCTTTCCCCATTAACAAATTAGATTTTTCACAGCCACAGTGTGCAGTTAGCACACAGCTAACAGCCTAGCTATCCTGTCTGTGGTGAGAAAACTCTAGTCAGATGGTATGTGAGGGAGGGTGTCAAATTCAGAGAAAATGCCACTATTTCAAAGCTCATTATTATACGTCAGTATTGTTTTTTTTGTAAACTTGTTATGATCAAAAACATAAATGTTTGTCAGTATCTAAATCTGAAAACCTTCAGGTCTTAGTCCTTAGTCCTCCCAAAGCAGGTGGAAGCATCTTTTGTTCTGAGGTATTTGCTACTGCAGGAAGTAGACGTATCCTGTCAAGCTAAACTCAGGGCATTGTAGCTCCATGAGCACTGTTTGGGCTCTTCCAGACGTGAAATAAACAAATCAATAAATCATCTTAGACAGAAAAACAACAGTTTCTGTGAGGTTGGCCTAATTTCTGGAGTATTTCTGACTTTTGGAGGACCGCTTTGTGGTATCTGAGGAGGTTTGCTTTCTGATATTTAGAAACAGGAACACGCAGCAGGGCTCAGGCATTATGTTGCGATTAAACGGATTTCCAGGTGCTGGTTCTCACCGTCGGGATACATGTGCTTCACTGCGCTGCTCCTTTTGTTTACATACTGAAGCTGCAGCAGATGAAAGAGGAGCCGGCGCCTCCTTCCATCTGGTTCAGACATGTCTGCAAACCGGCCGCTGGGTCTGAACTCGGCTCGTGTAATCTGCTGATGTAACCCTTTGTTAGGCTCAACGACCATCCGTCCCTGTGCAGGGACCTTCTTTAGTCTCAGTCTGAATCTGAATCTGCGAATGTCCCATCTGCCTGTTCCTCGTCGAGGTCAGGAGGCCAACAGCATCACTCAGGTGAGCCGACTGCATCGGGGGGGGATCGTTTACAGAGAAAAGCAGAAATCTTACCCTGATTAACAACCCCCCCCTGCCTGACGCCAGGGCATCATGTGCTTCCTGTTGAATCGTGTGGAGCAGCAGCTGAAGCAATCAGCCACCATGTGTTTGGCGGACATATTTTTAGCCTGCTCGTGTGTATTTTTAGGGACTTGTTGGGATCCACAAATAAAACCTGTTGCCCTCCATCGTGATGCCAACAGAGCTGAGAAACTCCTGATTCTCAGATCAGTTTAGCGTTTCAAGGTAAGGGTCCAGAACGCTTTCAGCCTCCAACTCCCAGGAGAGCTGTGACACGACTAACTTTTGTTGAAATCTTAAAATATTCTCTGATAATCAGTGAAACATCGGTGTAGAGCCCTTTAATGACGTTTATCTATTTTTTATTAATTTCTGTTGAATGTAGCTTGTTGCAGCCCACAGAAAGCCTGCTGTGGTCTTTAACTGAAGGGTTGCTGGTTAAATTCTAACCAGAGCACACCGACTGAGGCTCTTACGCTCTGAGACACAGCTTCCTTTAAGAACCCTCCACAGTAAGAGCTGCGGGTAAAACTTTCATAACATTTGAAGTTTACTGAAGCATCACACGATCTTCTCTACAGAAGCACTTCAGAGCATCATGTTTCTCTCCTGCAGACAAAATCTGCCTTTCTCGTATTTATGTTCATTTTAAAGATAAAACACTTAATTTGAAATCTGATCACTAGCTGTTGTTTTAGTCCACAAAGTGGCTCCTAACCTGGCATCTTTAGTTGATGCGCACGACAGATCTGATAACGGTCTTGCTAGTTTTTTTCCACTGTAGTTGCTGTGACGCAAACGGTGACGCTCGCTTGGACCGACCTCTGCAGCCCCCGCGCGGATCTCCAGTAATGCACGGAAAACGAGCGCTCTCATGCTGTTCCCGGCCAAAACACAACCAGCAGTGTTTACGGACCCAGAGTCACGCTCAGCTTATGATTTCCTTACCCCGATTCTGTGGTAATGCCATCCAGAGGCCGGACCGCTGACGGGGGGTATGATTGTGCTGGGCCAGTTTCATATTTAGGAAAAAGAAAATGGATGCCTGGTGTGTGTTCCTGAGTGATAATTAAAGAAAACATCTCATCTGGTCTTGTCAGTGAGGACGGGGTTTAGATTCACTTTGATCATTTAAATCAGAGTTTAGAGAGTTTAGATCGGCTCTGGTTCTCTCCTCTGATTTTAGAGTCATTTATGAAAGCTTTGGGAACCGTCGAATAAAGATGAAATGGTTCAACACAGCTGAATTTATTTATAAGTTCCAGTGAACATCGGGGTAAATCAGGACAAAATCTCTCATTTTTAAATCTGCAACAAGGCACCACATAAAATAAATAAAACCCGATTCAGAGTCACTTGTAGGAAAAATAACTCTATGAGGTAGTTCAGACAAGGTTGGATTTACTGGATAAATTTGTACAAAAAACCTAGAACAGAAAAATTTCAGTTTCCAGTTTTTTTCCATAATCAATAAATGAAATGTATTCTCTGTACCTACATTAAACTGTGCCCTGGCTGCCTGGTTACGTAGCTTTGAGGCTGTGAACCCTTCTGAAGTGAAAAAGCCTTCAGGAGCATTGAGACGTACGGAGGAAGCGGGACTGTGAAAGCATGGAGAAAAAGCCTCTTCCTGACACAGACGGGGTTACTGGAGCGCATCTAGACTTGTGTAACAATGACCTGAACAGCCTGATTTCTGAGAACCAGTGAGCTTTGCATGTACACACACACACACACGCGCACACACACACAGTAAGACTCGTGAACAGCTCGTTTCCTCTTTTCTGCAGATACGCTTGTGTAACGGTGAGCTGCTGTAGTCGTAGTGTGTTCTGCTACGTGCAGAACCGACCCGCCCATCCAGTTTGACTGCATTCATCCTCAGAGACACAAACACTGCATGTGTTCTCACAGGGTTTCATGTTCAGCAGCCTGAGAGCGCCGCTAAAGCAAAAAAAATCCTGACTGTTGTCCGGTAACAGCCGGATGACTTTTTAAACCTGCGTGTTTTTGCTTTAGCGATTCACTCTGCTGGTTGCAGCTCTCACACTGCACAATGTCTGAGTGCAACTCTGTGGAGAGGGTGCTCGCTGCAGAACCACAAAGGCGGAGCTGCACCAGAGTCAGCCCCGCCCACTCACGCAAACAGCCTAGCCCACTGACTTCTTCTGTTTTTCTTTGTTTTTTTTTACTTTTTATTTTATTTTATCGCAAACTAACCTGACCCACATAAATTACGGCTGTTACTACTTTACAAATGTTAATGCTATGTTCTATGCTCCAATTAAGCTAGATAAATTTAACTTGCTACATGACAAAGCCTGAATATATCCCGAAATGAAAAAGGTTTCTTTTAGCAAATATGTCCATAGACGCTCCAACAGAACCAGCCTAGAAGTGCATTTAAAGAGCAAGTCAACCCCTACCAGAGTCTAACTCCACTCCCACTTCATGTTTGAAAAATGCAACACATGCTGTTGCCTGGCAGACCGAGAGGGCGGAGCCGCTAACAAATACACACACACAGGCTCACGACAGCATTGTGACATCATAATGTACCAGTTTACATCATAGCATACTTCTTAGCCAATAGCGGTGGCAGATTTAAATTAAAATACAGTGCAGAGTTTTTACCTGACAACGGCACAACACTGCCAGTTTTAGGCAGAATATTTAAATTTGAACTAAGATGCACTGAAGTGCCAAATTATTGATGACACGTGTCTGCAGCACAATTAGACACTCGTTTATTTAGTTTATCAGCAAAAAAAAGTTTATTTGGGGGTGACTTGCTCTTTAAGGACAATTATTTGGTGCAGTCTAGTGGCAACATCTTCTCACTTAAGTTTTGCTTTCCCCTCAGCTGATGCTGGTTTGACTCTCGGTGGGGTCGGCAGCTATCTATTTAGCCTGCTGAAACATTTAATTTGTTTATATTTTAGTTGTAATGTTTATTTTCTGCAACATATTTATGTCTCTAAAAGTTCTTTGAATTTGGTCGTTCCTAAACAGCATTTTAGTTGAAACTCTGCTCACAAATGGACTCACACTGGCTAAATAAATGAATAAATAGAAAAACAAACACATCAGTCATTATATTGTAAACTGTATACCAATAAATGGTTTAAAACATAGTACTGGCAAGTGCAGCTAGAAAAGAAGAAAAAGGTTTGCGCCGCTACCGGGAGGCGAACCTGCGCAAAACTGCATGCCAAGCTGACTGCATAACCACTTCACCACTACATCTGATAACAAGCAAGTGGCGTGACATGTAATTGTGCCATCCAGTGTGTCTTTGTAGATGGGATGTATGATTTTTCGGCGGTGTCTCAGGAGAAGTCATTTCAGAGATAATTTGTCAGAAAATTCACAGAATATCCAGATTTGAGAACCAAGACCAGACCCGCTTCGGAGGAGAGGACCAAATTGAAGCTGAGATGGGAGGAAAATGTGTGAATGAGGCCAAAAATGACTTTGGTGTGTTTCTTATGAGGAAATGACGATATAACATGATAAAAAGTTCCAAAAGTTAGACTTTTAAATATTTGGAAGCTTTACAAAAACTGTTCAGTTAACTTCTCAACTCCGTCCTCAATCTTGCATTTTAGATGATACTAGCTATAACACCCTCTTTGGTTCCAGAATGCTGTCAAGTCTGACAACTGGAAGGAATTGGACTGACTCTGATGGAATGGGCGGGTCTGACTCAGGAATGGGCTGGGCTGACTCTGGTGCAGCTCCGCCTTTGTGGTTCTGCAGCGAGCACCACTTGACTCTGTGGGATGTGGCATCCGGTATTGTTGCAGTTCAGTTCCTAAAAAGCAGCTGCTGACATCAGCAACAGCAGCTCCTGGGTCATGGCATCGCTTTTATTAAGTTATTAAGCTCGGACTCATTCTGCTCATCCAGCTATAAAATATGCTTCTGTTCTGCTGATGTAGAGTTAGCAGAAATGCTAGGCTAATGCTAGCTGACCTGCGCGCTGCTCTGATGAGACCAGGTGTGTCATGCTCCTGCCCTGCTGCCTAGAACCAGCCTGTCACACATTTGTTCATTTACTGAACTCCTTAAATATGAGTAAACTGGTCAATAATAAACATCACAGCTGGTACCATGTAGGTACTGGTGCTGGAAAACACCAGCATTAGTACCAGATGTCTCTGTGATGCACAGCTGTACAGAAGTGCAGCCTGGATCGGAGTCTGGGAATAATTAGTAGAAACAACAATCCTGGTAATGACTCCCACTTTCACTTTGTTCAGAAACATCTCAGCTCTTATAAAACCATCTTCTGTGACGTGCTGGTGTTTAAAGCCCCGTAAACCTTCTAAAGTCATCTCTTTTGTCGAATTCAGGAAAATTCTGGTGATTCTTATTGACATTCTCAGCATGACGATGATTTCCGGCTGATTCATTGCAGCGTTATTAACCAACAGCACTGATTTGCATATCATTCTCTGGAGGCTTAACGTCCTTTAAATCGACACAAACACATGAGCTGTTGGTGTTTCTGCACCGCACCACAGCTTGTGTTTAACCTCCTGGTTAATGGGAACGATGAGGCACCAGCAGCTAATAGAGTGTGTGTGTGTTTCACCACAGTGGCGGCTCGGTGCCACCACTTCCTCCTTGGGGTGCCCACAGCACATGTGGAGACAACCTAGATCATTTCAGGGTTTTAAAGACGCAGGCCGTCATTTTAAAGAAGAGTACAAGGCTTTTATAACTATTTTATTGAGTAATTATCCAGTTATTTACCCCTTTTCTCTGAATCTTATCTGCTATTCTGTATCTTTCTGATTCAAATGACAGAATAATTTTTTTCCTGTTATTAAAGTGAAGGAGGTTGGACAAAATCACAGCGGATTTTATTCTGAAGAAGTCAAAAACCACGAAACTTCTCAGATTGAGTAGTGTATTGAGTCCTAATCCTTCAGATCATCTTAAAATTCAGTTGAAACCTACTAGAAAGGTTGAATCATGGCGTTGATATTTTTTGGTGAAAGTTCCCCTTGGTTTCACCGCCACACCCAGGCAGGAAGCTGCTGAGGTCTGCTGGGGTTTCCTCTGATTCACCTGATTTAAAAATGACGCAGCAGAGTGCATCGGAGCGTAGCGGGCCTACTGGTACCGGGAAATAGAACATAACCAGACAAGAAACGCCACTGCTGAGCAACCTGTCAGGATGGAGAAGCTCCAACCATAAATCTGAGGAAAAATGTATTGTGTCGTATACAATCTTAAAAAAGATAAGTTCTGCTTTCATTTTTTAGTTTAATTCCCCCTCAACAATCCAGCTCACACCATGTAAAAAGCCCTGGTGATCATGTTCATGTTGATTAAAAACAGTCAGCTGCAGCCGGCGAGGATTTAACAGCTTTTTAAACGCATCAGAGGCAACGCTGACGCAGATTAAACGAGTGAACGAGTGGATCTGGTGGAAAGACAGCAGATATGATCAGTCTGTTTCCATGTAAAGAACACACACTCACGGAACAATCACAGAACACCCATCAAACACACGGAACATGCATGGAACATAAAAAGAATACACACTAACAAATGAAACTTGCATGGAAAACAGACAGGATGCACACGGAACACGCATGGAACATACCAAAAACACACAGAACACCCATCAAACACATGGAACATGCATGGAACATACCAAAAACACACAGAACACCCATCAAACACATGGAACATGCATGGAACATAAAAAGAATACACACTAACAAATGAAACTTGCATGGAAAACGGACAGGATGCACACGGAACACGCATGGAACATACCAAAAACACACAGAACACCCATCAAATACATGGAACATGCATGGAACATACCAAAAACACACAGAACACCCATCAAACACATGGAACATGCATGGAACATACCAAAAACACACAGAACACCCATCAAACACACAGAACATGCATGGAACATACAGAAAACACACAGAACACCCATCAAACACACGGAACACGCATGGAACATACCAAAAACACACAGAACACACATCAAACACACAGAACATGCATGGAACATACAGAAAACACACAGAACACACATCCTCAACAGCGTGAGCCTCCAAACTGTGAAGGTTGGTCTCCAAACATGAACTTTAAATTCATGCATTTATCTCCTCTTGTAACACTTAAACATGTTTTAAAAGGCTTGTATCATGATAAGTTACACCTCGCAGACCAAAGATAAGATAAAACATTATCGTAGACACTATTAAGACGTCATTATTTATGAAATCTAAGTTATTTTCCTGAGCCATTACTCCAGCCAAGAAATACGATGCATGGATTTGATGAAACCACGCTGTCTCATGCAGTCCTATATATGTAACACACACACACACACACACATGCACGCACGAACATGCACACGCAAGCCCGCACACACACACACACACACACACACTGCAGCATGTTAGAATCTTTTGAATGACTAATTTAACTAAATTGAACTGCTTTAGTAATAATTTAATCTCTTATTCTGGAGTAAAATAAAGAAACAAGCTAAATCATCACATATCTGTGGCATCAAGAAGCATCTTCTGAGTTCAAACACAGAGATGGAGCACAATGTTTACACCTGAACAGTATCAGGATGTTTTAACTCACAGAGGCCTGCAGGTCTTCTGTTTTATGAGCAGAGCGCTGAGAATCCGCTTGTTATGAGCGCTAAACGTTATTTTGCTGCTTCCGTGCGGAGCGGTAGGGAAACACATTTCAAACACGGAACCGAGTCCGGCTACCGAACCGAGCAGAATTCTGATGACGTCACACCGGTGCGCGAAGGTGCGGGTTCCAACACACAGGAGAGGAGGGAGAGAGGAGGTAAACAGCGAGTTGAGGAACTGAACTGATGTCTTTGAGCAGAAGTGTACCCCCCCCCCCCCCCCCCCCCCCCCCCCCCCCCCCCCACGGTTTAGATGCGGCGCTCATGCAGGTGTCTCTTTCCGTTCCGACGCTGCTACACGTAATATTTTTAATTTATTAAGCCTATAATTTGTTTTTACTCAGTAACGGATATGATTTAAAATGTAGTGAATTGCAATTCATTTTAAAAACGTACTCAAGTAAAATTAAAAGTACAGATTTTAAAAACGACTTAAAAAGTATAAAAATACAAAAAAGCTACTCAATTACAGTAATGTGAGTAAATGTAATTCGTTACTTTCCACCTCTGTTGACCAGCTGGTGTTTAGTGGTTTACCATTTAATGTTTACTAGTTTACCAGCAGTTGTTTACTGGTTTTCCAACTGGTGTTTAGTGGTTTACCATTTAATGTTTACTAGTTTACCAGCTGATATTTACTAGTTTACTAGTTGATGTTTACTAGTTTACCAGCAGTTGTTTAGTGGTTTACCAGCTCGTGTTTAGTGGTTTACCATTTAATGTTTACTAGTTTACCAGCAGTTGTTTACTGGTTTACCAGCTGGTGTTTAGTGGTTGACCAGCTGGTGTTTAGTGGTTTACCATTTAATTTTTACTAGCTTGCCAGCAGTTGTTTACTGGTTTACCAGCAGATCTTTACTAGTTTACCACCTGATGTTTACTGGTTTAACATTTAATGTTTACTAGTTTACCAGCAGTTGTTTACTGGTTTACCAGCTGGTGTTTAGTGGTTGACCAGCTGGTGTTTAGTTGTTTACCATTTAATGTTCACTAGCTTGCCAGAAGTTGTTTACTGGTTTACCAGCAGATCTTTACTAGTTTACCACCTGATGTTTACTGGTTTAACATTTGATGTTTATTAGTTGACCCATGTCATGGTGAAGAGAGAGCTGAGCCAGAAGGCGAAGCTCTCCATTTGCCTTCCATCTACGATCCTACCCACACCTATGGTCGTGAGCTTTGGGTCGTGACCAAAAGAACGAAATTGCAGATACAAATGGCCAAAATGAGTTTTCTCCGCAGAGTGTCTGGGCTCTCCCTTAGAGATAGGGTGAGAAGCTTGATCATCGGGGGGTGGGGGGGGGCTTGGCATAGACCCGCTGGTCCTCCACGTTGAGAGAAGCCAGTTGAGGTGGCTCGGGCATCTGATAAGGATGCCTCCTGGCTGGTGAGTTTTTCTGGGCACGACCAACCGGGGGGATACCTAAAGGAAGACCTAGGACACACTGGAGAGAAGATGTCTCTCGGCTGGTCAGGGAACATCTTGGGATTCCCCCGGAGGAGCTAGCTGGTTAGAGGGAAGTCTGGGCCTCTCGACTTAGGCTGCTGCCCCCGTGACCCAACTCCGGATAAGCGGAAGAGAATGGATGGATGGATGAATGGAAAGTTTACCTGAAGATGTTTACTTATTTAACGGCTGGTGTTTAGTGGTTTACCTCCCACAGAATAGTCTTAGTTGCTACTGGTTGGTTTACCGGTAACCAAACACGAATATGACTCAGATCGTAGACCAGTTAATTTTACGAGAAATCACTCTGATCTTGATTCTGAAGAATGAATGACACGTTCTGATAGCTGTAGATATCTGATTATCGGTGTACTGTCACCATCTGAACCAGTTTAGAATGTCAGAACTTTCCTTTTTCCGATCTGTGAATGAAAACTGCTGAGAAGCCAAGATTTATTGAGAAGTCTGAGTCAGAATTAGCTTTCAGGTGAGTCACTCTACTGGACTGGAATTACACTCACTAATAACAAACATGCGACCTGTTGCAGAAACCTAACTTCAACTTGTGTTTATATGGAGGAGGTCCAGCTGGATCCGAGCTCACTGGGTCCTGCTTCTCCACTCATTAGTTAGAAAAGTTGTTTAACTGTGTGTGTGTGTGTGTGTGTGTGTGTGTGTGTGTGTGTGTGTGTGTGTGTGTGTGTGTGTGTGTGTGCGTGCGTGCACGCGATCTCACAATCTCGCTAAATGTTTCCCTCCCTCCTTGTCATCCTCTCCTTTATCGGTCTCCTTCCTCTCCATTTTCAGCTCAGGATGCTGGGGTTGAAAGTTCGCACGCAAAGCGAAGTGTGTGTGTGTGTGTGTGTGTGTGTGTGTGTGTGTGTGTGTGTGTGTGTGTGTGTGTGTGTGTGTGTGTGTGTGTGTGTGTGTTTGAAAGTGAGCAGCAGCTACAGTAAATTAGCCGTATTTCCTCCAGTTGTGTTGAAGCGAACAAAAAGCCTTCCTGAACATCAGGCTTCTTACTTTTTTATCTTTCCTTCTCTTCTTTCTGTCTCCTCCTCCTCCCACTCTCCTCTCTCCCTTTCATTCCCATGTGAAGCTCTTTCTTGATTGTTTTTCCCCCTCCATTAGTCTCTTTTTTTCTGTTTGCTTTAAGTAAAATAATCTTCACCTGAGAGTTTAAATCTTGATTTTTCTTTTAGTCCCTGTTTTTTTCTGATGTGTAGAAGAGCGAGCGCCAGTAGAGTGGGTTCATTTGCATGAACAAATCCCCGGTAAGCTTACCCAATGACATTGACCTGGAGCTGCTTTAAATCCAGTTTAAGGTGAACTTTAGTTTGACCCCTCAGAGCGACACACAGCCTTCAGCTTAAAGCTCAGCTCTGACATCAGAGACCATTTTAACGTCCTGGTTTCCTCTACAGAACAAATCCCAGTTTCTGTAGTTTCTGATTTCTCCACCTCACTCAGCATGGCTCATTAACAATAAATCCTTGCTTAACAATCCAATTCTCACTAAAAACCTGGATTTTCTGTTTTTGACAGAAGTTTGGCAGCAACTATCTGATTATTCTGTTCTGATTTAACTCTGCCCGAGTAAGCTATTCCTTCCTGACCCCTATTTCACACTGGAGGCATCAGCGATGTGAAAGCAGAATGGTTTACTTGCAAAAGTTGCTGCGTGCCAATTCACACTGGGAGAGTCTCAGCCGCAGAACGGCTTCTCTGCTGGAGGTTTGTTCATGCCAACTGCCATTAAAGCAAAAAGAAGAAAGAATTCACATTTAATATCACTGTTTGATGTTGTATATAATGTTGTTCCTCTTCACCGCCAGGATTAAAGCCATGAAAAACACACCATTGTACTTCTTGAAAGATGCTGGGAATAAATAAGCCCTTAGGTCACATGTATTGATGTAATAAACACAAAAATCACACTGCTGCAATGATCTTTTATTTTGAAAATTACCAGACGTTTTACACTGAAACTGTGTGTGATTTCCTGTCTAGCCCTGTGTTTACTGTGGCAATTGACGCATCCCTCCTTCAGCTTTATCTCTTGTCTGTTCTGACTCCAACCCAGCCCATCATCCTAGATAGTTTTGCTCCTGTTGTTTTTTTTTGCCTGAGCTAACCAAACTTGTTAACTTTATGAAGATCTCTGCATGCCCCCTCGACATCTTACCCTTCTCTTTTTAACCCTCCCACTGTCTTTATGGGTGACCCCACGAGGAAAGCTGTCCATTGAGCAGGATTGATGGTTTATCCCTTGAGGTCCACATGGCAGGGGTGAGGTGGTGCTCACACCTCACCCCTGCCACATGGACCCAAGGGATAAACCATCAACACTGCTCAATGGTCAGCTTTCCTTGCGGGGTCACACCCATTAGAACAATGGGAGGGTTAAAAAATGCTGGTCAGGTCTCTGCTTATTTAACCCTTTGATGCATAATGGTCACTACAGTGGACAGGTACTCAAAATTGTTATTTATTTATTTATTTATTTATTTATTTATCTATTTATTTATTTATGCTATTAAGCACAGCTGTTGAAGACTTAATTGCATTTGAGCCCCTCCATTTGGACTTCAGTAAGTCAAGCCAACATATTTCATGTTCAGAATGCACGCTGTCCACTGAGGTGGACATGTAATAAACTATTTGTAAATTATTAAATGTTACAAAAAATATTTGTTGAAATTTGTTTCATTCACTCCTAAAGATGAATGAAAAAACTTGTTAAAAAATCATGGTTAAAGATTTCATAATTCATGCGTCAAAGGGCTAAGAATGCTGTAATCCACCCGCTTCTTAAAAAAACCAATCTTGACGCATCGCTAAACTCCTGTTCATCTCCAAGATCTTGGAAAAGTTGTGGCTAAACTACTCACAGCTGCTCTTGATGGACATTTATGATAAGCTTCTTTCATAAAACAATGCTGCCATTTTGCTGCAATGCTGAGCAAGCATCAGGGAGCCTTAGGTCTTTCGTGAGTGGTCAGACATGCCGGTAATGTGGCACGATCATGTGCTTTTCACAAACGATTACGCAATGTTGATGCAAAGGGTTTGTGGGGGTGGTCTCTGCATTGTCATGGACTTCCTTATAACTTGGACATAACTTGCTTTTTATTACAATTAAAGCTGTGCTTCTAAAATTATTTTTAACAAGCCAAGCCATCTAGTGATCTGAGCTTCAGCTCTAATGGAGAGAATAGGGCTGGGGGTAAACGATTATTCTGACGATTACTTTATCGAATAGTCGACTATTCTAATGGCTATTTAGATGATTAATCTAACGATTATTTTTCTATTGCACAATTAATAAAAAACAGAAAATCTCCAATAAATTCCTTAAAAAAGTGATAAATTGTTACCGTAAGAGAATAAACACTACAGGTCTTCCATTTTGTTTATCACTGCTTTTATTGTGTTGCAGTTGGTTATGTTCTGGTGACATGTAGAACTTGGGAGGGCATGCTGCTGCCTGAGAGGTGGTTGGAGACGGAGTGTCTCCATGCTGTTTTGTTTTGGTCACTTATGTGTGTGAGGCAAGTGGTGTTACAACCCTTCCTGGGGAGTTTGGCTCGTGTGCAAAAAATTCTGCTCTCCCCACCTATTCCACCTACCTCAGGATCCACTGATTTCCCTCTTTCCTATTCACTCTCTCTGTTTCTTAACATTTTTTAATCACAATTGTCTATTTTTGCTCATTTTAAATATATTTTTAAACATTTTCTAAATGCTTTTTTATATTTTTACATTTTTTGTTTTTGTGAAGCGCCTCGTGATTTTAATCTTGAGAGGTGCTATAGAAATGATACTTTCTTCTTCAAAAAGGAAGGGACAATAACACAGGATTTAAAAGTTAAAATGATGATCAGGTTTATTTACAACAACAACAATAAAAACATGAATCTTTCCATCCACATGTTGGGTAATAATAAAACTAATTCTGCCTGTGGGGAATTTAAACAAAAGTACAAATAACTAGGGATGTCCTACTGGGCAAAGATTACTGGGTTCTGGACAAAAATAAGGATCTCCAAAGGTCCAAACTCTAAAATGGGTGGTTAAACCAAACTCAAGATGATATTTTAAACTAAACCGAAACCCCACAACACTCTAAATGTAATAAAAGGGATATCTAAACCACTAAAAAGATGAACTCTAAACCAAAACGTTAACAGCTTATCCAAACGCAAGAAGCCATTAGCGAAAATGCTAACAGTAGCTTTACCAACGTTAAATTCAAGTTACCAAGTTTAAATAAACCAAAAATACCCAGCAAACAGAGCAGCACGAAGGAGAGACTGCTACCACAAAATCGGCTCTCCTAATGTCTGAAAGAAGCTCCTTTATGAAAGGGGAAACGCTCCCGGTGATGTTCTACATCTGCGGTAGAGACGAAGCATCGCATTTGACCCCAGAAGTTGTTGTCCGTTGCCGGGAGACAAAGGCGGGCGAAACAGGAAAGGAATCTAGTAGCGGACGGACATTGTTCCGGTTCTTCGGTATTTGGCGGAGATGTTAGTGAAGGTGGAGAAGAGGGCGAACTAGAGGAAAAACAGGCAGATTCCTCCTGTATTTACAAACTCATGGGGATGCAACAAGCGGGCATGGTGCGTCGACTACCGGATCTGACGTCGACAAATTTTTAGAATCGAGCCGTCAACGTCATTGACGCTTCACTACAGCTCTAGGAGAGAAGCTACCAGAGTTCCGTAACGCTCCAGTTTACCATCTCAGATCGTTCTGTTTACAAAAGCAGAACTGACTGCCCACGTTTATTTTAATTTTCTATGTGGTCGCCGGCCGGTGCTTGGCAGACAGTCCACACGTGATCATGACACCAGCCTCTGTTACCAAGGTGTAATTTTCTTTCAGGTTTGGCGTTGCGGTAATATTACCACAAAGATTGGTGGCCTGAATTATGCAAAATTGCCACATCGCCATGCCACCACCATGCTTTCATAAGACACATCATGGTGGCTGTATTACCCCTGGATCATGTCGGACGCGGAAGCGCGACGATGCGCCCCAAAGTGCAGTGGAACGAAGAACACTTCTATTCAGTGGCATCAATTCTGGCAGGAAGTCAAACCAAAACAGAAGCGGCAGGCCGGTAAATTTAACAAAAATAAAGACATTTTAAAAAATAAAACACAATGATTGCTAAATGTGATCATTTTTATGTATCTAAACTGACTAGAGAGATGACAATGAACACACACACACACACACACACTCCTGTGGACAAACATAGCATTTTCATAATTTTAAATGCGGTTTGTACAGCAAAAGATGGATTTAATAAACGTGAATAAAAAACTTATTTGGAAAACAGTAGGCGTGAGCAGAAGCGCTCGGCAAAAATTCTCTCCTGATGTGAACAGAAAGAGCAGCAGGCAGTGCGCAAATATCGCAGCTGATGTGATCCTAGCGTTATGCTGTTTTGCCAGCATGATGTTTCTTATGAAAGCGGCTATAGTTTCCAGTCGTGTTTCCGTGGAGTTCATTCTACTGAAACTACTCTCCTTAGGGTCTCTAATAGTGGTGTGCATCTCTACCTGCCTCACGATTCGATCCGATTCCGATTATCTGCCTAACGATTCGATTTGAGTCTGAAATGCATCCCGATTCTTCACACAAAAATTTTCATTACTTAATAAAAGCAGTAGAATAGTTTTCAATTTCTTTTTGATTTCGAAATCCCTGAAAAACAGAACATTCATCTATTCACTATAGTGAGCAATAATGTTTAAAGTGTGCTGCCTATAATTACTTAATATAAGAAATAATGTTTTCGGTAGAGCAGCTTTAAGATAGAATATTACTGAACTTAAAAATAGTAAACAAATACTGTGTTAAGTGATTCTTTCACATCCAGGATCCCAAAACAGAAATTAGCCCAGACATCCGATTTAAATGTAATGGGTACATCTTTGATTACTGGTAATGTTGGCCCTGTATCCCTGTCCAATTGCTTCTAGGACAACGCAGTGCGCATGTCATTGCAACTCTGCCCCCAGAAGTAATACCTCAAAATTTTATTGTCCTGCATATACATAGTCCAGGGGTCGGCAACCTGTTCCCATCAAAGAGCCATTATTACCCGTTTCCCACAGTAAAGAAAACACCACAGCAGCTGCTGCGTTGTGGGCGGGGCCTACCCTCAGACAGCAGCCGGTACCGGTCGTTCGTGTACGTCAAAGTTATCTTTCATAAGACGATAATCAATAAAATGATTTATATAAAGTGGATCCAGAAGTTGTAGCCTGTCTCTGCCTACAATATTTTGATATTTTTCACCCTGTTGGTGGTTTTACTGAGCAGGTGCCACTTTTGTCATACGTTTCCTTTAAAACATGTTTAGACTGTTCAGAATACAAATCCAGGCTCTGTCACGTTTGATTGTTGTAATTAAACTTTGTAGGTGGGGAAGGTCAGAAAAGAATCCGATCATTTTGTTTTTCCCTCATTTACAGTGCAGTGCGCCTGGCTCTGGTGTTAATCAAGTTAAATTTAACTATTTTCACAAGAAAACAAAACAATTAAAAGCAGGGCTTGTGTTGTGTTGACTGGATAGTTCCCGTTTTTGACTATTTATTTTGACGGAGAAAGAACAGAAAGAATTACCCAGACGCATGCAGACGAACTGACATTATATTCGTTTCGCACATCGCAGATGTAGCTAAATCACTCAAGAAAAGATTCCCATCTGAGCTGGACACGAAGCTCAGCGCAACTC
Source organism: Nothobranchius furzeri (assembly GCF_043380555.1). NCBI lineage: Eukaryota > Metazoa > Chordata > Actinopteri > Cyprinodontiformes > Nothobranchiidae > Nothobranchius > Nothobranchius furzeri. The sequence continues at coordinate 84,131,010 of NC_091743.1, forward strand.
GCTGTCAGCGCGTACGTACGGCGCACAGTGAGCTGAAGAAGTGGAGAGGGGCTTGGAGCACGTCGCAGAACCAGGGCGCATGCAGGAAGATTCCTCCGACTGAAGCGAGACTTGTCACTTAGAAAATGCTCCCTGATTATGAAACTTTGGCTGAATAGTGCTTGTTCCTGTCTCCAATGTGGCGACACATCCAGAAGCTGAGGAGAATCCCAGAATCTCACATCCTCGTCAGCTCAGAATGCGCCTATATGATTACGCACAAGCGTGACGCGTCTACCCGGTCTCACAGTAAGACTGGGTTGGAACTGTTCAGGCAGTGGCGGCTGGTGAAAAATATTTTTGGTGGGGCTGTGCTATTTTTTTTTTTTAACAAACTTGTGCTTTCTGAGCTTTGTGCACAACTTCACTATTTCGTGAATTAAGCACGGCTCTTTTATTTCCTGTCTTACATTATTGGACAAAGGAATTAATCCACGTGTGTCTGACTATTGGCACACTGCCTTGCGGACCAAGGTTGAAAAATACTGCATTAAATTGCACATAAAATAACATGACCATAAATGGTCCACATCCACATTACTGTTTGTGAAACTAACATACTGGAGAATTTCATCACAATAATATTAAGTAAACAAGTATGTACCTGATCTTTTGCATGCTGTTGGTGAAGCTCTGGATGACCCCTGTGATGTAGACAGAGTCAATGTTCCTCTTCTGCAGCTGGTTGAACAGCATGTCCACATGTGGCATGATCTTGTGACACAATGCCAGCAGAAAGCCGAAATCTTCTTCCTCCAGCATTCTCACAAAGCCTCCTGCCTCTCTCTCAGTGATTGGATCAAAGTCATCCGAGTCTCTGATCATCTGGAAACATCTGAGGAGGTCATCCTTGTGCTCATACACTGTGTTGACATCTCTCTCTTGGACAAAATGTGCCGGTTCTGATCCACTTCTTCATTGTGTTTCTTCACTGCGAGCCTGTGCTCGTCTCTAGCTGCATGGCAATGTTAGCTCTGCCTAGCATAGCTAGCTTCACCGTGTTGTCCATGTGTGACCGGGATAACTCATGTTTCTTCACCTTCTCAAAAAAATGTTTCATGTCCGTAACTCCTGACTCTATCCATGCCTCATCTGTCACCGTCGTTTTGAATAACAAACACGGAAAGCAAAATAACGCATTAGCGTGATTGCATCCAGCTAGCCAAGCCTTCCCAGAAGCCTCGTGTGTACAGTTTACCTCTCTCCTCCTCCTGCTGGCTTATCTTTACGTCGGGCTGATCTGGTCCAAGCTCTTTGACATTAAGTTTTTCCACCATAGTTCTCCTCTCGAACGGATACTGGAGAAGAGACCGAACTGAATTCAGTGGCTGCTGAGATCCGGTATCCTGGTTGTAGGCGCACTGGCGTCCATTACATCTGCGTCACGAGACTCTCCGAGTTCTACCGAACACCAACGAAAGCCTTGGCGGTAGCTCTATCGCCCATCATGCTTCTGAAACGTTCTGAAACAACGTCGACGCTGATTGGATACATTCCCATTCCTACCCTTTGATTTTCTTGTCAGCAATTGGACGACTGGTCTCGTCCTGTTTGGGCGATTGAAACACAGCACACAGCCTCCACCGCTCGGCAGAGACCGGCAGAGACCAATATATATATATATATATATATATATATATATATATATATATATATATATATATATATATATATATACATATATATGATTTATTTTTGTTACAAAACACACAATTATCTTAGAATATGTGATTATTGTTTATTTTATTTATTTATTTTTTTAAATAAAAATTAAAAAACACTGGGGAAACTGGGAGGGCGGCGCCCTATCGCCCTCTACTGGCCAGCCGCCACTGTGTTCAGGTTTACGCAGACAATCTTTACATTTAGAATTGGCATACAGATGTAAAATTAATGCAGTAAAATATAAAGCATTTTATTTAAATATCCGTTCATTATTTTACAAGCACAGAGAGCCACATCAGATGAATGGAAGAGCCGCATGCATCTCCAGAGCCGCGGATTGCCGACCCCCGACATAGACATAGGGAGAGAATCTCATTATGTCACGTTGCTGCATCGATGCGGAATCATGCAAGGCTGAATCGCGATGCATCTTAGAATCGATCATTTTTCCCACCTCTAGTCTCTAATGAACTTCAGCGATGCAGGAGACGGTTCTGATCTGGTCCTGCTGGACCTGACTGCAGCCTTTGACATTGTTGACTAGGGCTGCACGGTATAAGGAAAACCTGCGATATTCGATAACAGTGCTTAATATTGCGATATCAATATTACTCGCGATAAATGAACAAATACTAAAGTATGCAGTGTTGATGTCATCTGACGTGTGATGTCTGCTCTGGGTTCAAAGCAAACAAAAACTAATGCATGAATTCCATTACAACATAACATTTTTATTGCAAAAATATGCAGCTGCACCTGCTACTGTATTAGCAGCAAAACAACAAACTGCATGCATGCAGTTTCTCAGTGACTTTAAAACATCACCACCACCGTAAAACTTTTTATGATGCTCCAAATACAGAAAAACATCCTTACCAGGGTTTTTAGAATAAATAAAAATATCTGAAAATAAGTTTAAATGTTAAATAATAGTTAACACTTAATCACTTAAATGCAACAGCAAATTCTCTCATTGCTACTGAACATTTTCTCCACTTATGTGTTTATGATATAAGGCTGTTTCTGCTATTGGGAAGTGAACTGTGCTGGGCCAAACTAGGAGAATATTAAGATTTTTCTGAGGGAAAGAGAAAAACAATTGTCTGCCTTTCAGAAGAGGAACTGGCAAAAAACTAAATGTAAAATATTTGAAAACGTTTGAGTTTAACCCCAAATTGAACAAGTTTACCTAGATCTTAAAAAGCAGCTCAGATGATGAAACTGCAACTATGATTCTGATAACAAGCTAACAAATTGAACTAAGATAACCGGCTAGCAGAGCTTCTGACTGACATTTTATGTGCAGCAGCAAATCAACTATCCTGATTAACAAGGTTATAAAAGCTCATAAATGAAAAATCACTTTGATGTGTGGGGGAACTTTTCCAGGCCCTCTTTAGCAGGGTGGGACTGGGAGGAGAGTGCTGTAGCCTTTTAGCTGGAAGCTAACCAGAGCCTGGGGCTAACACTAGCAATTTGAAGGTGGGTTGGTTCACCGGCACGTGTCGGAGTCAGCCCGGTAAAAATGATTAACGACACCGAGCGGACTCACGTTCACGTTTGAAAGCAGCGCTGAATCCAGAAACATCAGCACAAAGTGCGTTTGTTGCTCTGAGCCAGCATGACGAACAAGGGAACGGCGCCGCAAACTCTGTTTGGGTGTTGCTTTCCAAAAGGGTTTATGTAGGGGGCAGGCGTATTACGTGAATGGAACCATCTGATTGGCCGCATATCAGAAAGACTACATTTGATTGGTCAAATAATACTTCCGAATAAAAAACAGCTGGTTTACAAAAAGCTGATGTATGACACGGATGGAAATGTTTGAACCAAACTTTTGTCGCTGTTTTTGCCGTGTTTTGCGATGGGCCTATCGCACGTCCTGTTATCGCGATGACGATAATTTTTCGATGTATTGTGCAGCCCTATTGTTGACCATCACCTGCTACTGGAGAGGCTGAGAGACTGGGTAGGCCTATCATGATCTGCTCTGGAGTGGTTCTCCTCATATCTGTTTGGGCGTTCCTTCTCTGTTGCCGTCTCCAAGTTTAGGACTTCCCCCACCTTCCTCACCCATGGTGTCCCACAAGGCTCTATGCTGGGGCCTCTAATCTTCCTCCTCTATCTGCTTCCTCTTCAGCACATCCTGAGCTCCTTCAAAGAAATCTCCTACCATCTTTATGCAGATGACATCCAACTGTACATCTCCTTTAAGCCCCATGAGATGTCTAAGCTGCAGCTGTTACACACCTGCTTAGACTCTATTAAAACCTGGATGGCTGGGAGCTTTCTACAGCTGAATGAAGATAAGACTGAGATCCTCATCTGTGCCTCAGACAAGCTGGTTCCCAAAGTCAGAGACTCTCTTGGTCAGCTTGCTTCTCACACCAAACCCTCTGTCAGGAATCTTGGCGTGACCTTTGACCCACCTCTCACCCTGGATTCTCATGTCAGTTATCTTGTTTGCTTCCTCCTTCCATCTCAGGAACATTGCTGAGTCCCATTCTGTCTCGCTCTGAACTTGAGACAGTTATCCACACCTTCATCTCCTCACTTTTGTTCTGATGAAGATATGGTCTGTGAGGGTGTGTCGTATTTGGGATCATCAATGGGGAACCTGCGGTCATTTACAGAGGTCAAAGGTGTGTTTTTATTCAGAAACATCTTCAGACCTGCAGCGAGCCGACTCAAAATAAATTAAATAATGTTAAACCATTTTTGTTAAGGAGGCATTTGAGAATAAAATTCTTATTAGAAGAAAGATGATAACTCATTTTCAGGTGATAAAGGATACTCAGAGGTGGCATCTCCAAGCTTTGCTCCCTCGTTTGTCTCTAATTGTTTATTTTGTGGTGCCGTTGGTTTGTTTACTGGTCTGGTGTGGGTGTGGGTGTGGTTGTCAAGGAAGGAGTGGTGGTTTTCAAAAGTGAGACTTTTTTCACCCAGGAGCAGGAAGTGGAAGCAATCAGAAAACATTTGTGTTCAGCTTCAGAGTCCTGGTTTCACCTGGATGATGGCTATTGCAGCAAACAGGAAATAGGATACTTTTTACCGTTTGATGTTATTTACATAGAGTTCATTTAGGCAGGAAGTGGCCTCCTATAAAGGTTGTGGCTGCAGAGTGAATTTAACTATGCAGATGTTCTGCAGAAACACACAGATCGGTGTTAAAAACAGACTGTTTCATTCAGGTAGATTATTATTTGTAAGAAAAATGTACATGATTTTATCTTCATTGTATTACTTGTATGTGTGTTTGATTACAAAACATTACTCTTAAAAATGAAGCAGATGAGAAATGAGAGTCCATCATGCTGAGTCCCAGCTTCACCACCCAGGTTCAGAGGAGAGATAGCGCTGAGCTGCAGGGGGGTGGGACAGAACAAGAAGCACTGTTCTATATCTAACCAGGACTCATCTAGTGGGTTATCTTGCAACCATCTTGGTATATATCGCAGCCTGTTGGCTAAGAAATAATGATAAAAGTTGGGTAGATCCAGTCCTCCTCTGTCTTTGGTCTTCTGAAGTGTTTTTAAGCTAATTCGTGGAGGTTTATCCTGCCATAGAAATTTAGTAATTGAGGAGTCCAGAGATCTAAACCAGTCAGCTGGTGGTTTGTTTGGGATCATTGAAAATAAGTAATTTATTCTGGGTAAGACCATCATTTTAATTGTAGCAACTCTCCCCATGAGTGATATCGGTAAGGATTTCCATCTTGCAAGATCATCTTCCACTTTCCTTAAAAGTGGGATGTAGTTTAGTTTGGTAAGATCTGCTAACTTGGGAGAGATATTAATTCCCTGTCTGTGATATTCCCTCACTCCAATTGTGTATTAAGCAAATTGAGAAAAGAGAAGTTTATTGGTAGAACTGTGGATTTTAACCAGTTTATAGAGTAATCTGAAACTCTTGAAAAGGAGTTTGTCAGTTCTATTGCTTGGTAGAGAGAGGATTGAGAATTCTGGAGAAAGAGTAAAACATCATCTGCATAAAGACTAATCATATGTTCTATTTTCTTACATTTAATGCCTTTAATACCTGTAGTTTGCCTAATTGCTGCCGCTAGTGGTTCAATAAAGATAGCAAACTGTGACGGGGAGAGTGGGCATCCCTGCCTGGTCCCCCTCTGAAGACAGAAGCTAGCTGATATGGGGTCGTTCGTCCTGACACGTGCTGTTGGTGAACTGTATAATGTTTGTAGCCATTTTTTGAAGAAGTTCCCAAAGCCAAATTTATATAAAGTTGCATATAAGAACTTCCAGTTAACTCTATCAAAAGCCTTTTCTGCATCTAGAGATAATATACTAGTTTATATGTTTCTACTGTAAGAGAAATCTATCAAATTAAGTAATCTACATGAGTTTGTGGATAACTGTCTAGTGTCTACCTTAATGAAACCAGTTTGGTCAGGGTGTATTATGAATAGGGATGCCCCGATCAGGTTTTTTGCTGCCGATACAGATATCATAGAATGCTGATCACCGATACCGATCACGTTCATTGGCCAGAAATTTTCTACAACATTATAATGAGTGCTACAAACTACATAATCTGGGAATAAAGGAAATGTAACCTAATCTAAAATGGTCTGTATGACCCCCAAATTCCACTACCTCCGCTCCGCTCCGGTCCGCCCCCGCCTTCCGCAGCCACTCACTTCCGAACTCAATTTTTACTGGTACCCGCTCTACAACGGCTCCGCTCCGGTGCGGAGACCTGAGGGGGGCAAACAAGCATGCGCGGGATTTTCGAGATCTTGCGATACAGTCCGAGCAGTAAACGCGGAAGTTAGATCCAAACACCCGTTGTGTGGGAGAAACATCGGCATGAGCTGTTTAATCTGCCCATCATTTGTGTTGACAGATCAGCAGTGTTTGGATCAACAAAGTGTGACTACTTTGATAGTAGAAACTGTATTTATGGCTTATTTTTGTGCATTTAAACTTCAGCCGCCATTGATAGTTGTTAAAAGTTGTTAAACCTGTGCATATGAAACAAAAAACGCCTTTTGTTTATCGATTTATTGTGAAAAACGGAAATTGTGCTCGCTCCTTTTCCTGTTGGGCCGTTGTGATTTCTGTCCATTTACTGCGGAGGTGCTCCGGCGTCCGGCGAAAATAGGATCGATTCTATTTTTGCCGGACGCCGGAACAGAGGGCGGCGCACGGCGCCGCACTGCCGGAGCACGGCCGCAGTAGTGGAATTGCTCTGATTGACTACAACGGGACCGATTTTGCTCCGGCGTTCGTGTCGGAGCGGAGCGCAGCGGAGCGGAGGTAGTGGAATTTGGGGGTTAGGGTTGTCACGGTGTGAAAATTTAACCTCACGGTTATTGTGACCAAAATTACCACGGTTTTCGGTATTATCGCGGTTTTTTTTTAAACATGCTACATTTTCACACAATTAAATAAACCCTGTATATCAGGAAAATATTGTCCTCAGTTTGTGTCTAAATTTTGCCTAAAATGTGTTATTTTGTAATTAAGTTGTTTATTTGTTTACATTTTCCCCTTCAGTCTTTAAAATACCAATATTTGCCCATAACTTCTTATTTTATGTCTGTTTGATGTCATCATTTTAAAAATATTAGATCAGATGATACTCAGTACTCAAGTAGCCTTCTAATCAGATACTTTTTTACCCTTACTTGAGTAATCCGTATATCAGGAAAATATTGTCCTCGGTTTGTGTCCTTCCAGTGAGCTTTGCAGATGTGGGAAAATGTCATCAGGCAGTAATCGTTGTTAAATTCATAATTATTCTCGGAGAGAGACCAACTCTTATCTGCCCCTGGGAGCCCCGTAATGCATAGCGTCATTTCAACATGGGGGTGTCCGTGACACGGTTTATATGCAGGTAGCGGCGCTGCGGCTGCTTTATATAGCGACTCGTTGCGTTCTCCCTCAACCCAAATCCTCGGATCACGCATTTTAGCTAAAACGCTAACGTTAACTTGCCTTGCGTTGACTGTAGAGTTGTGGGTGATGGTCACGCAGATGTGTCATGAGATTTGAAGCGTTGCTGCCTTTCACAGACACTTTTTCTGCTCGTGCTGCAAACAGGATAGCCGTCCGTCTTCCATAAACTCCCTCGGCATTCTTCAAATATCTAAAAGATGCCTGTACTTCCGACTTTGTCTTCTTTGAGGGATAATAAATGTCCTCCTGAGCGCTGCCGTCTCCTCCTTTGACCATTATTTCAGCTTTAGCTTCAAGAAAGTTTTGTTGTAAACAACAAAGTGCGCATGTGCCGCCGGCAACTTCAGCCGATGATACGGTGGCTGGTAAGGGTCACCGCGCCTACACCGCAGCCACGGTAAACCCACCAAGATAATATAGTTTTTTTAAAAACAAGACGGTTATTATTGTCAACTTTTTTTCTTTTTTTTTTTTTACCGGGGTTTAGCGCTACACTGGTTACCGTGACAACCCTACCTGATCGGTTTGCTCTGATCTATTTTGAAAATTCCGATCAAAACCGATAGGGGCGCTATCGGCCGATTACGATTAAATGCCCATCCATCGGTGCATCCCTAATTATGAAAGGGGGTTACCTTCTCTAATCTTTTTGCCAGGGCTTTACAAATTATTTTGAGATCAACATTAATAAGAGAAAACTGGGCGATGGCTGGTAGGAAATACAGGGTCTTTGCCTTTAATAAAAGACTAATATTGGCCAAATTCATGTTTAGCTGTAATCTATTCTGTTAGATCTTGAAGCTGTCACAATTCACACACGGAGGGGTGACGTCAGCCGGGAGGTCAGGTGTTGTGAGACATTTTGTTCCCTGAAATATTCTGTCCCCCCGTGTCGGGAGATCGCACTTCGATCGTTGTTAACTGGAAACACAGGATTTGATAGTAAACTGGTAAAAATATCACACACTGGGGCTTTAAGAAGACCATAGATGCCGATTGACATCATCAGGTGGCAGAGTTGAGCAGTTTGATGGCAATTAAATCTTGTATAAAATATACATTTTAGGCCTGCTTAGAATAAACATGAATGAAATGGTTCACACACAACTAACACAATGAATGAGTTACCTAAATGGCGCTTACACATTAGGATCAGAATGGTCAGAGGAGGATAGCGTCGGTTCGGTCTTGTACGGGCAGTGTAGTGTTCACATGTATGAATGCAGAAATCCCAGAGCCTGTGGGCGGCATTTAAGACACGTGAGAAAGTTTGTGGTGTTCTCCATAATTTGATAAACAAATGAGCTGTGTTGTTTTTGGAGACTCTTAACCAGATTATTTTATTAATTTGCTGTGTGTGTCCTCATAAAACTCTTCTCCACTGCTGTGGGCCACGCACACACACTGCTTTCTCCTTCCACTGAGCAGCTGTCGGCCGGCTCGCTGGGGCAAGAGCTACATGCAGAGTTTGCTGCTCACACACACACACACACACACAGCTGTCTTCTCCCGTTCCCACTGATCGGCAGCTCCGTGCAACAGACAAAGAAGTTTACTCAATTGCATCCAGCATGAAAATGAATCGCGCATGCAGGAAACCCCCACCCTCGCTTGCTGATTCTACTTGCCAATCAGAGTCGGTAGGCGTAATTTCAGCTGGCCAAACAGTCCGTAGTGTCACCCCGATCCCAGTCAAACCTCTGGGGAGGAGGTCTTAAAAAAGAGTTACCTCAGAACGGAAAGCTCAAATGTGACCCCTGAGTCAAACCAAATTTCAGTCCCATACCTGACCGTACTGACGCTAATGTGCAAGTGCCATAAGAGAACATGGATGAGTGTGGGGCTAAAACGAATCATTGAATGATTTGAATGGTTCAATTCAGTAAATTCCTCAATTCATTTTTTTACTGAATCGAAGCTCATTAAATGAACGCACCACAGTCTGAACACATTTTACTGGTGCACTACGTGGTGATCTAGGTGCTGTGGAAGAAAATAGAGAAACCAGCAAAGATACAAACCATTGTAAAAGCCAGAAATGGTCCAAAGATTTGGATCAAGAGTTAAACTATGAGCAGAAATGCTAATGTTAAGCTAACGGGTAGCATACAGTGCTGTGGCAAGCCGTTGTAGCATACAATTCACAAATGCTTTGACATTTGAACACAATTTAGACTGGATTATGTTGCCAACCCGTACATAATATATATCGTAAATCCTCTAATACAGGCCCGGGCCTGTATTTGACTCAAGCTCATCAAGCTCCAGGCCTTTATTGGAAGGAGGGCCAGTATTAGAGGCAGGCCTCTATTTCTATTTGAGCAAAATGAACTAGTGGTTCGTTGGAGTTTTTGACAATTAATATTGAGCCCACATTGTCAAAGTTAAACACATTTCTTTTAACAAAGGTAGTTTCTGCTTCAGCCCTCTCCCCCTCCCCCTCCAACATGCAGCGGCCGCAAACTCACTGATGCACCTGCAGCCTCTCAGAGTTCCTGCTGCTCTAAACATTAAAATAATTATTTCATTTTCTGTTCCTCACTTCTGATTACCTTCAATGGTGTCTGTTTGTTGCAACCAGCAGGTACAAAAACTAACTTGTTTTTATTTGACTATTTTTCTGTCCTGTCTGTTTATTATCTTCCTGCATCTCCTCTCAATCCTAAAGAGAAACTGCTACCTGGGTTCATATATATTCACCTTATGAGTTACCTTTGAACTGCAGTTCTAAAAGATCTACCGACCGCAAAAACAGCGGAGTGCTCGCTGCTTGCCGGCCGCATCAGTGATCGGTGCGTCACCGGATGACAAGGTGATGCGCCCCGCTCCACAGCAAAACGCATCAGGCGCAAATAAAAGACAGAAAACATCAAAGGAAATGAACCGACATGAACGATCGCGTGTTAAATAATTTGGCAACACCTGATTGTTACTGTGGCCGTGCTCAGGAGGCAGATTACCGACCGCAAAAACAGCGGAGAGCTCCCTGCTTGGCGGCCGCATCAGTGATCAGTGCATCGGAGGACAAGGTGATGTGCCCCGCTCCACAGCAGTGAAACACAAATAAAAGCCGCAAATAAAAGACATAAAACATTAAAGGAAATGAACTGACATGAACGATCGCGTGTCAGTACCGACGCTCTGGCAGAGCACGTTGCCCCCCCACCCCCACCCCCCCGAGCGCAGGAGCTTGTCACCTGCTGACAGCAGGCTGCTGTCTTTTCCGAGGGCTGCTTCTTGCCGGTAATTATCACGTGACAGCGACTAGTCAACGACAGGCATAAAAAGACACTATAGTGAAGTCAACTAGTTCATACAACCCCTGCTACTGCTCCCCAGTGTTCTGCAGCGCACGTTCACTTTGAACTTGATATCAAATTTTCGCCTCCTCTTCGTCTCCGCACGGTTAAAGTTACCCTCGCGGTCTATCACTCGCAAATCAAAAGTGAGAAGATGACACAACCGCCCCCGTACTTGCTTGTTACCACATTCCACCCGGCCACAATAAGAGACCGGCCATTATTCACCTCCGCCGACTCCGACACCGGCCAAAATTGGAGACCCGGCCTTTAATTGAATACCGGCCTGTATTAGAGGATTTACGGTGTGTGTGTGTATATATATATATATATATATATATATCACAAAATTACATAGTTACCAAAAGAAATTAAATGTTATTAGCATTTCCAGTAGCTTACTACTGAACATGTTAATGAAATTAATAAATTCTACAGATTATTTGTGAATATATTTATAAATGTTATTTTGACTAGGATGGGGTTAATGCAAACCTAAAATGTGGTTGAAATGTAAGTGAAATTTTGTTCCATAAAATATTTATTAACTTTAAATATTAGCTGGGAAAGAGGGAATGCCAATTTAATATATATTATTGAGCCTTTTGTAATTTTGCTCTTTTATTTTCATATTTTTAGCAACAGATCCTAATCTCGTTTCACTTGAAACAACATCACATAGAATACTCGATTAACCGATGAAGGATTCGATAGAATACCCAAATACTAAAATATTCAATAGCTGCAGCCCTAGATGAGTGGTGCTGCTATGGAACCAGAGAAGAGCTGCTACAGAAGCCCAGAGGTTCAACAGGATGTTGTGGTAATAAAAATGTGGTTTATTTATTTTGGTTATGTTGGTGATTGGGGAAAACAACCATCTGGGAGAAATACATCTAGATGATCCATCGCAGTATGTATAGGAGTCATCAGTGTGTTTTACCCTCATTCTGCCATTTTCTATTTGTGCTGTCTTGTGAGAGTTTAGCCTTCAGACCAGAAGGAAGCGTGTGTCACTCAGAAAGGAATACCAAAATAAGAGCACGCAAAATATTTTTTTATTGTTGTTTTTCTGATCATTTGGAGCCAAAATCAAAGCAGTATTTCCCTGGTCTGGGTTCTAAACTTTGTTTTTATGTTTTGAGATGGTAGAAAAGTCCAAATGCTTTTGTTGTCAGACTTGGTTTGGGTTGATAAGTCACTCAGAAGATTGTTGTCCTGCTTAAGCAGATCGTATCTGTCTCGGTGTTGGTGCCATGCTTAATAATCTAATTTATTTTGATGTAGTTAAATGATTTTTAGAAGAACTAAAAGAACAAAAATAGTCTCAAACAAAACAAAAAAAAACATTCTTTTATATCTGAGACGCTGGAATAATTGATTATAAAAATATTCTTAGATGATTTTGTGTTAAATTAAGTTGTTTGTTTTGTACTTTATTTACAATTAGAAACAATAGAGTATAGTAAAATGTGAGGCTTTATTTAAGTTCATTTGCATTCTAAGGTTTTATTTTCTAATAACCCTGAAGCTCAGAAGTAATTTAGCTGTTGTTTCGTGTTTCCTCCTGAGGGACGTTTGGTGCAGATGAAGAGAAATCTGGGCCAGATTAACGCAACTGTCAGCGATCAAAGGGACACAACCAGAACGGCAGATGATCCATGTTTCTGAGATGGTTTTAACCCAGAGACAAACACAGCAGCACTCAGGTCTGCAGCTCCAGTCCAGACCTGCAGCAGCAGATCAGAGGGCGAGAGCGAAAGGCAGAAAGAGCCGTCGGTGATCCCAATCTCCCTCCGTCACCCCGAGACGCCGAACAATGACTCCATTCAGCTCTCTGGTTTCAAAGCAGAGAGAAAAACCGCAGAGTTCAGGAGAGCCCGGCGGAGAGAAGGAGGGATGAAGGAGCGAGTGTGATAGAAACCGAGACGAAGAGGCCTCCAGTCGTTTCATCCAGGGAGGGTTCAGCAAGTTCAGAAAGCCCCACGCAGGAAAAGCTCCAGCTTTTCCTTCCAACTTCAGCTAAATAAAAACACATGAGTCAAGCTGGAGGTTGTTTAACCCTCTGGAGGCAGGCGTTGCAGATTTGCAACAGTTAAAACCTACCTGGTTACTCCACATACGTATTTCATGAGCATCTTTAACTCAGAAGTACCCCTGAAGGACTTCGTTGTTCGTCCTTTTTATCAAAACTCATTTTGAGCCTGAGAGGGTTAACGGCGAGTCTGAAAACTTCTATTATCAAAAATCTGCTTTTACCACCAAATAGGTCTTGTTTATTTCCCACAAAATCTCTAAATGTACTTTTGGTTTTTTTAGTTGTGAGGATTTCCAAGTTTTTATCAAGTGGGTAAAAAAAAATCAGTTTTAAAAATGTCATCAATGTTCTCTGGTTCCTAAGACCTTTTACTGATGTGCAGCTTTGGTTTCAGGGGGTTATGATGAATCAGAACCATTAGATCAGTTAGCAAAGAACATTCCTTCTCTAAACCAGAACTTCCAGAGCGCATTTGGACCCAACGGACCAGAGTATGGTCCAACATGAGAAACTTCCCAGCACCAGAAGCCTTTTTGATCAGACGGTAGTCTCCATATGGAGCTGGAGAGCGCCGCAGGGCCTCCTCTTCATCAAGGAGGAGGAGGTTTCTCCTGGAAGTCAGTAGGAGTCGGCTGGTTCTGGTTAAATATCAGAGCAGAAGGTGTAGGGAGGACTCCCACAGGACACCTGCTACTTTTTTAAGATTTAGATTTATTTCTTTGAATCTTTTTCCTTTCTTCACTCGTGTTGTTTTGTTTCGTCCTCCTCGTCTTCACCAGTCTTATTTCTCTCTGAGACCAAAATATCTGGTTGTTGTCGTCGAGTCGGAGCCACTAAACCAGATCGCCTGCAGCTACAGAGGGTTGGAGGCCCTCGGCTCTGAGCGTGCCCAGACACAGTCTGTGAGCAGTGTTGCCAACTGTTTTTGACTGAAAGTAGTTGAAGTCCCCCCAAAAGTCGCTAGATGTCGCCAGATGACGTCACGTGCTGATTTACATATTGATGATGTCATCCCGCCACATTGGCATTCATTTTCCCCATAGCATGTAAAAGATATATATATATGACTAAAAGGGAGGAAAATAAAAACTATGTCATGTGTTAAAGTTATTCATTAGCATGATTAAAATGGCCCAAATTGCTTTGATATGTACAATAAATTCCAAAAGTATCAATAAAGTGACTTTAAGACAGATATTCTGTTGTAGGATATAACTCAGACCTCCTGCTCTCCTCATTCTCACAGACATTTTCCTAAAAAGCTGTTTTTTTTACACCTCATAGTTTCTCAACTTCTCTGTTGTGTATTCTCTCCATCGTGATAATAACGGTGCACCGAGCAGAAGGGAGCGGGTGTCTCATGGTATAACCATCCCTGTGTCACTGAGGGAAATTCAGAAGAGCCACAGAGCTGCGTGTGTAAACGGGACGGTAGTTGAAACTCCCGATGACTTTATTTGCCAAATGCAGGAAAAGCCAAAGTGTCTGACGGCTGCAGAACCAGAGATCGCAGGTTGATGCCTGCGCCGTCTAGTAGGAGCGTGAGCCTGCAGCAGCAGCAGACGTCGGCGGTCTCCAGCTCTGCAACTGTACTTTTGTCTTTGGCGAATCAGCCCGGCCGAAAAGTGTTTATGATTGGTCATTCCTCGTGCACATGTGCAGATTATCGTTCTCTTTCCTTTCTCCTGGAAGAACGGTTCAGAGTGCAAATGGTTTCTTTGTTGCTAATCTGTAGGAAATATCTACAAGAAAGTTCAACAGAAAGTAGCAACGGGTCCTGAGAAATGTCGCTAGGTTTGTCGCTAGGCGCTTTTTGGAAAAAAAAGTCGTTGAGGGGGGTCAAAAAGTCGTTAGGAACAGCGACAAAGTCATAGCCTGGCAAGCCAGACTAAATAAATGTATTATTTAGTCTGGCCATGCTCCATTGACGGCTCTCGGTTGTGGGGCGGGTTCTACCGTTGTCTTTCAAATGATCTCCACATTCCACTGGACAAAGAATGTGACATACTCTTGTTTCACTCTGTTGCATCATCCCACCCACCAGGCATATAGAGTGCCCTGATTGGCCCACAAAGCGGATAAAGCTCTGTGATTTGTTCACTAAGCAGATAGAGCACTATGATTGGCCCACCATTATGGACCAATCACAGCTCTTTATGTGTTTGAAACCCCTCTAGAGAGCTGTGATTGGCCAGCCAGAGTCCTGGTAGGAGCTGCGGAGGTTCCAATGGAGCATGCCTAGACCAAACTTTGCAAAGCAAGAATTTGGTCTAGTTCACTAGGCTAACAAAGCCGCTGAGTTGACAACACTGTCTGTGAGGCAACAGTGAAACCAGCAAAACACACAATATTTATTATGTTATTTGTCCTTTAATGACTTTTAAAAAACATTTTCATTCATTTAACAGGTTTAATCCGGTTGAGTTTCAGTTTGAGCCGAAGCTCATTTGGTTCCTGAGCATTTCTCGGTGTCGCGTCTGTGTGACATCATCAGCTGAGATATTATGTCAGCCGTTCCGGCGCCGTGAGCAAATGTTTGTCAAATTACAGACGGTCTTCGGGTTTCATCGCCAACGACGGGTCAAACCTGGAAATGTTCCGATTCTGTTCAGTTTAGCTTAGTTTAGCATAAAGACTGGAACCAAAGGAAAACTTTTAGCCTGGCTTTACTTTTACTTTCCTTTTATTTTTACCTTCTGTTTTCTTCCATGTTTTTTATAAAATTCTGCATTTAGTTTTGATGCCTTTTAAAACAAAATTTCCCCTTTTTATCAGAAAGAAGAAACATTTTTTAAAGAGCAAGTCACCCCCTACCAGATTCTTACTCAACTCCCACTTCCGGTTTGAAAAATGCAACAAATGCTGTTGCCTAGCAGACCGAGAAGGCGGAGCTGCTAACAAATACACACACACACAGGCTCACAACAGCATTGTGACATCATAATGTACCAGTTTACATCATAGCATACCTCTTAGCCAATAGCGATGGCAGATTGAAATGAAAATACAGTGCAGAGTTTTTACCCGACAACGGCACAACACTGCCAGTTTTAGGCAGAAAATTAAAATTTTAACTAAGATGCACTGAAGTGCCAAATTATTGACGACACGTGTCTGCAGCACGATTAGACACTCGTTTATTTAGTTTATCAGCAAAAAAAAGTTTATTTGAGGGTGACTTGCTCTTTAAATCCACGTTTAAGCCGAGTAGATGTGTGAAAGCTCTTCATTCAGCTTCTTAAATGTGGAGGTTGGAGTGACATCACCAGTTGGCAGGTAGAAGTTCCGTGTTAAAGAATCTCCCAGAATCCTCCAGCTCAAACTGGGATTGTGTCAAAACCGTCAACGAGATCAAACCCCCAGTTCAGTCACGTCAAGTCCGACTTCCTGTTTAAACCTGTGAAGTCTACCCGAGCTCCACAGGGGGCGGAGCTAAACTAGTGACCAGAATCCCATTGATGTCTACAGGATGTGATTTTTATCTACATTAAACATTTTTCTACAGCCGACTGTTGTGATGTGTCAGAAAACGTTTGATTGTAAATGAGCGTGATGGGATTAACGATGAGGCACGATGTGAGATTTCAGCGCAGAGCTGAGGGATTCTGAGGGTGTGTGGGTGGCTCTGGGTGGATCTGTGGGAACGAGCAGCTTCATTAAGCAGTAGGGCTGGGGGTAAACGATTATTTTTAAAACGATTATTCTGATGATTATTTTATCGAATAGTCGACTATTCTAATGACTATTTAGAAAACTAATCTAATGATTATTTTTCTATTGCACAATTAACAAAAACCAGAAAATCTCAAATAAATTCCTCAAAAAAATTGATAAATTCTTACTGTAAGAGAATAAACACTACAGGCCTTCCATTTTGTATAACACTGCTTTTATTGTGTTGGTTGGTTATGTTCTGGTGACATGTAGAACTTGGGAGTGCAGGCTGCTGCCTGAGAGGTGGTAGAAGATGGAGTGTCTCCATGCTGCTTTGTTTTGGTCACTTATGTGCGTGAGGCGAGTGGTCTTACGGGTTAAACCAAACTCAAGGTGATATTTTACACTAAACCGAAAACCCACAACACTCTAAATGTAATAAAAGGGAGATCTACACCACAAAAAAGATGAACTCTAAACCAAAACGTAACAGCTTATCCCAACGCAAGAAGCTGTTAGCGAAGATGCTAACAGTAGCTTTACCAACGTTAAGTTCAAGTTACCAAGTTTAAATAAACCAAAAACACCCAGCAGCAAACAGACCAGCACGGAGGAGAGACTGCTACCACCAAAACAGCTCTCCTAATGTCTGAAAGAAGCTCCTTAATGAAGGGAGAAACGCTCCCGGTGATTTTCTACATCTGCGATAGAGACGAAGCAGCGCATCTGACCCCGGAAGTTGTTGTCCGTTGCCGGGAGACGAAGGCGGGCAAAACAGGAAAGGAATCTAGTAGTGGACGGACATTGTTCCGGGTCTTCGGTATTTGGCGGAGATGTTAGTGAAGGCGGAGAAGAGGGCGAACTAGAGGAAAAACGGGCAGATTCCTCCTCTATTTACAAACTCCTGGGGATGCAACAAGTGGGCGTGGTGCGTCGACTTCCGGATCTGACGTCGACAAATTTTTAGAATCGAGCCGTCGACTTCGTCGAGGCTTCGCTACAGCCCTATTAAGCAGAGTAAATGAAACATGCAGAGGAGTAAATCGTCAGGAGGACGTCCGACCTCCTCTTTCTCCGCTCTCCAGGCTTCTTCCAAAACTCAAATTATGTGTCCCTTCGTGCTTAAATGTGAGTTTCTATTGTTGGCCGATCGCTCCGGTTTCCTGCCACAGATTGAACATTTGTTCCTCAAAGCAAAACAAAAGCAGAGAACTCCCTCACTTGCAGATTTCAGCCAAATTTTTCAATCTTAGTTTTCATGTGGAAGAAAATCCGATTGTTTGGGATTGCTGGAGCTCTGATTTCCTTCCACTAAATTATCCCACTCTAGGCGTGGTTTGGAATGAATTTACTTTTCTTTTTTCTCCATCTGGACCCCTGGTTAGCTTAGCTTAGCATAAAGACTGGAAACAAATGGAAACTGTTAGCCTGCTTGGTTTTTCATCCGTTCCTGATTACAGGGCTTTGTGCCACATTTCATTCAGATGGTTTCTGTCATGCTGGGGAAAAATCCGCCCAGATGTTTGGTTCATATTCATACTTTCAGGAGATTTGAGAAGCAAATCAAAATAATTCTAAACAGAACTTGCTTTATCTCCCTCCATGTTTGGATGAATTTTCGTTTAATTTTTAGGCTTAACCAAATCCAAACACGTTAAATGATGTCTGAAGGTCTTTTTTAAAACGTTGTCACATGTAATCAGTGTGACGACGTGTTGGTTTTCCAAAACTGCTGCGCGGTGCTTTTTACAGGAGTTATAATCTGAGAGTTTCTCGTTAAATTACACACTACAAGCTTCCACCGCTGCTCCTCCTGGAGATCTCCTCCAGGAACCAAACTCTGCTTATTGAGATCAGAGAACCAGATCGATCGAGCGTCTCCAGCGACCACTTCACACGGGTCTCGTGTTCCTCGGAGGCCGCCCCCTCGCTGCGTTCCCTCCGCAGCGGGAAGCACAGAGGCCAACGGGTAATTTAGCAGCTCCGCCTGCTATCCTCGTTTGGCCTTTTACAAGGCCGGGGCCGCAGGAGCCTCCAAGGATTGGGTTTCAGAGCCAGGAATGGCTCAGAATGGCTGCCAAGCATCTCAAACTGCAGCTCAAAGTTCCAGTTCTAGTTTTGAACACAAAAATCAAAACAAAACAGGCATTTTTAACTATAAAAATTAGTGTGGTGCCGTCTCAATTCAGACGTTTACCAGCATCAGTCTGAACTGGTTTCCTCTGCTGAAACCAGCTGCTTCCTCTCAGGATATGTTATGGTGCTCCGCGTGTTTTTCCTCCCGTTTTTCAGCTCCTCCTCAGTGACGAGAGGAAGAGGAAGAGCCTCAGAGCGGTGTTGTAAGATGACAGGAAGCATTATGAAGCTCCGCCCACATGCAGACAGACATGAGATGTGATGCTCTTCATGTTTTCCACATGTTTCAGAATAACTGTTTGATCACCTGAAACAATTGCGTCCTCTTCCTCCTCTCAGTTTGTGCTAACTCTGTGAATCCGACGTAGATGTGATGTTTGGTTTCCTTTTCTTCTTCTTCTTCTCCTCCAGCTGTCATGAAGTCCAGTCAGAGTGGCAACAGCTGGACCGGCGACCAGAGCCGGATGTTTGGTGGAAATGTCCAGACTTCTTCAGCACTCTCCTCTTCCTCTAAGGTGGCCTCCATCGATGGAGTCAGCTTTTCTGAGGGAGACCTTCTGCTTCAGGTGAGTGTTGGTTTCAGGTGAAAGATCAGACACTAATGAGTTCAGAGGGCAACAATCCATTTCCTCCACTCCACAGGCGCTGAACGGATTTGTGTTGGTGGTGACGGCTGAAGGTTATGTCTTCTACACGTCTCCCACCATCCAGGACTTCCTGGGCTTCCACCAGGTAAAATCCAAAGAGACGACTCGTGAGATATGAAACAGAAACATCTTCGTCATGTAGATTCCAAACTGTGCCTGCTGTTTCAGCGTCCTTCAGAGGAAACACACTGATTTTATTGTCTGGATAACCGAACCAGAGCGATCTGATCAGCTGTTCTAGTCTTCTGCGCTGATGTCCCGCTTACCTTCTTCTCAAACATCATGAGCTCCTGCAGCCAATCATTAGACTGGCAGCAGAAACCTAAAAACGAGAGGAAGAGTGTGACACAGACCGAGTTGTGCGTTTATGTTGGCTCTGAACTCTTGACTCATAAACACATCCGTTTTATCCAGTTGTCTGGAGAAAAACATCTCCTGGGGGTATTCATGTAGCATGCTCACACACACACACACACACACACACACACACACACACACACACACACACACACACACACACACACACACACACACAACATGGTGTTTTCCGGACGAGCCCAGAAACTGACCCAGAAAGTCTGGTTCTGGAGGCTGCAGACATCAGCAGCTGTTGTGGTGATTAAGTTAGAGTGCTTTTAAAAAGCCGTTCAGATGTTTGTAGAAGGAATTTGTTTCTAAATTTAGATGATTAAAGCAACACGGGCCGTTTTTAAACTGCCTGCTCTCGTTAATTCACCAACATGTTGTTTTATTTAAAACACAACCCACATACAGGATCTACCAGACACACACTCATTTTAGAAGATCTGACTGAACTTTGACTTTTGTGTGTTTGTGTGTCAGTCGGACGTCGTCCACCAGAGTGTGTTTGAGTTGATCCATGCAGATGATCGAGCTATCTTCAGACGACAGCTTCACTTCTCCTTGAACCCAGATACAGACGGGTCTGAGAGTCCAGGTAAAGCTGCACAACAGTACGCAACACACCTGTATGACACATGCCTGCTAAACCACACACATGTAACAACACACACATGTAACAGCACACACCTGTATGACACACACCTGCTAAACCACACACCTGTAGCATCACACTCATGTAACAGCACACACCTGTATGACACACACCTGCTAAACCACACACCTGTAACAACACACACCTGCTAAACCACACACATGTAACAACACACACCTGTATGACACACACCTGCTAAACCACACACCTGTAGCATCACACTCATGTAACAGCACACACCTGTATGACACACACCTGCTAAACCACACACCTGTAACAACACACACCTGCTAAACCACACACATGTAACAACACACACCTGCTAAACCACACACATGTAACAACACACACCTGTATGACACACACCTGCTAAACCACACACCTGTAACAACACACACCTGCTAAACCACACACCTGTAACATCACACACCTGCTAAGCAACACACCTGTAACAACACACACCTGCTAAACCACACACATGTAACAACACACACCTGTATGACACACACCTGCTAAACCACACACCTGTAACAACACACACCTGCTAAACCACACACCTGTAACAACACACACCTGCTAAACCACACACATGTAACAACACACACCTGCTAAACCACACACATGTAACAACACACACCTGTATGACACACACCTGCTAAACCACACACCTGTAACAACACACACCTGCTAAACCACACACCTGTAACATCACACACCTGCTAAGCAACACACCTGTAACAACACACACCTGCTAAACCACAAACCTGTAACAACACACACATGTAACAGCACACACCTGTATGACACACACCTGCTAAACCACACACCTGTAACAACACACACCTGCTAAGCAACACACCTGTAACAACACACACCTGCTAAACCACACACCTGTAACAACACACACCTGCTAAGCAACACACCTGTAACAACACACACCTGCTAAGCAACACACCTGTAACAACACACACCTGCTAAGCAACACACATGTAACAACACACACCTGCTAAACCACACACCTGTAACAACACACACCTGCTAAGCAACACACATGTAACAACACACACCTGCTAAACGACACACCTGTAACAACACACACGTAACAACACAGACTTGTAACAGCACACACCTGTATGATGCACACCTGCTAAACGACACACCTGTAAAACCCTGTACGAAACACACCTATAACACACACACCTGTAAAACACACCTGTAATAGCACACACTTATATAACCACACGCACGCACGCACACATACATACACAGCATTTATCTGTTGCTTGTTGCCTTAGAGTTTTTTTACTATCTGTTTTATTTTATTTGCTACTATTTGTTACTGATGTTTTATTCCGGGTTCTTGCAGGTGAGCAGAACAGCTCTGAGGTCAGCAGCAACGTGGTGACCTATGACCTGCAGGTTATTCCTCCAGAAAACTCGTCCTTCCTGGAGAGAAACTTCTGCTGTCGTTTCCGCTGCCTCCTTGACAATTCCTCTGGCTTCTTGGTAACGTTCCCTTCCTCTCACTGCTGCCCCCTAGAGGATCCTGTTAAAAATTCAGATTGTTCAAAGTTGGTGTTTCTCGCCAGACCCTGAACTTTCACGGTCGCCTGAAGTTCCTGCACGGTCAGAACCGAGTGTCGGAAGACGGGAAGTTGATTCCTCCACAGCTCGCTCTGTTCACCATTGCCACTCCACTGCAGCAGCCATCCATCCTGGAGATTCGTACCAAGACTCTGTTATTTCAGACCAAACACAAGCTGGACTTCACACCTACAGGCATCGACAGCAGGTAGAGTAGATGAGACTAGATCAGTAAATCAGATGAGGCGGAAACCTTTAATTTCTTGCTTTTGTTTCCAGAGGGAAGATTGTTCTGGGTTACAACGAGGTTGAGATCTGCATGAAAGGTTCCGGCTACAGCTTCATCCACGCCGCTGACATGATGTACTGCGCCGACAAGCACATCAGAAGTACGGCTCAATTTATTCACTCGTTATTGTTATTTTAAATGAATCATCATTATTATTTAAATATGGTTTGTTTTTCATATTCCAATGATAAATGAGAACACGTAAATATCCATAGAAACACTAAATATGGAAAATAAATATATTTCTGAGAAAACGTGGTTTTTAAATCCGTTTTCTGAAACATTTCATGATTTTGTTGACTAATAAAATAAAAAGCTGAACATTAATCTGACCCTGTGTGTTTTCACACTCAGTGATTAAAACTGGAGAAAGCGGTTTCACCTTCTTCAGGCTCCTGACCAAAGACCGGAGGTGGGTCTGGGTCCAGGCCAACGCCAGGCTGGTGTTTAAAGACGGCCGACCAGAGTTCATCGTGGCCCGGCAGAGGGCTCTGACGTGAGTGTTCGAGGTTCTCCGTTGAGTTGAGGTAAACGGGCGATCAGCTGATTCTGAAACAGCTCGTTGTCCTCTGCAGAAACGAGGAAGGGGAGGAGCAGCTCCGCCTGCGACAGCTGCAGCTTCCGTTCAGCTTCGCCACCGGAGAGGCCATGCTGTACGATCAGGTGCCACGCCTCGACGTCCCTGATCCATGCTCCGCCCCCAAGCAGAGGAAGCTCGACGACAACTCGGTCAGCCCGAACTCCTTACTGGGCTGCCTGCTGAGCCAGGACCAGTCCGCCTACTGCGAACACGGCGCTCCCAACAACATCGGCTCCCTGAGCGACGTGGCGTTCCAAGATACTCACGCCACTGTCAGCATCCCCAGAGATGCCACACCCAATCCCACTGTCGGCAGATCTCTGCTACAGATGGACCCCATTTTTCAGGAAATGGTCTCATCCCTGGAGCAGATCTTTGGGAACACCGACTTAATAGAAGCGGTGGATGTGGGACCTGACGAGCTGAAGAGCTGGGAGGATTCCCTGGCGGGGTTGGACTTCCCAACTGGAGAGTTCAACAAAGACCTGAACGACATCCTCAGCAACGACATCCTGTCCTACGTGGAGGAGCAGCTCAAGATGGAGGGTGGACTCGTTCCACTTGATCCCGTGGATCACATCTCTACCTGCATCCCAAACGTAGACCTTCCAAACCAGACTCCCGATCAAGCTGGGCAGCATAACTTGGGCTGGCCGTGTCTGTCCCAGAACCAGTTGATGCCCAACGGAGGGAAGATGACGGCGGAACAGCTGCCTCTTCTCCAGGGAACGATGAAGCTGAGCCACATGGACTTTCCTCAGATGAGCTCTTCTGGGTTAAATTTTCTGGCTCCTTCTCTTCAGCTGGGCATTTCTGGAAACATCTCCGCTCCGGTGACCTGTAACCCTTCATGCCGCCAAGCACAGAACCAGACCACGACTTTCAAAATGAGTCCAAAAGACACCAGCCTTGGTCAGGCCTCAGCTGGTCAGCTTTCCACCAATCAGAGGCCTCCTCAGATGGGACTCGCCATCCAGGGCCAAAGTCCTGAAGATCTGTTGAATCCAGTGTTCATCTATCAGCCCAACCAGTGGAACACCTCAGCTTCTGCTCCAAACCAAGCCAACAGCTTTGTGGAAACGTTCTCCTCAAGACCAAGTTTTCCTGCAGATTCTTCCTACAGCCACATGGCCGCCTCGGTTCAGACCGGTCAGCCACAGCAGCTGGTCCTTGGTGCCCCCTTCAACCAGGTACCGGGATTTCAAGCTGGCCCCGTCGACCCAGCCAGCAGCAGACTCACATTCAGGACTCCGGAGACTTTCCCTGAGCAGCAGGACTTAATGTTCAGGAATGGCCCCACAGCTGTGCTTCACAACGGGGTTGAGCACAGTTCGGCCAGCTGTCAGATCCCCTCCAAGACCTCCTGCTTCTACCAGGCTCATCCTGGAGGAGGATCTGTCACAGCCTTGCCAAAACCCAAAGAGGTGGCGCCGTCCTGCCTGTTGGACGCTGGTCTGAAGTCCAACGGTTTCCTGCTGCAGCCTCAGCAGTTTCTACACTTCGGTAAAGAGACACGGGTAAAAACGCAAAGGTGTTCAGAGAGTTTACGCTCCTCCGCCTCCCTGTGGGTCGGTTTGGTTTTTAAGCCTCTAAACTACTTTTGTTTTCTCGCAGATTGACGGTCATCCAGTCGTCAGTAACGGGGGCTTCCCATTCTCCTCGGTGCCCAACGGGACCACCTGCCTGACAGAGAACAAATAGGAACCAATGGCCATGACGCCTGGACCACAGACGCGGACTGAACCGTCGATTTAGAGGAAACGCAAAGACTTGTGTGACAAAAAGGAAAGAAGACTGAAGAACTGGCGGCAAGAGACAAAAGATGTCTCCAAGTCAGTTTTGTCTCAGCTGCTGGAGGAAGAGAAGTCAGAACAGGAAGACGACCAGGAGGTAGTCTACACCGTCCATCACCGATGGTGGGATTTATGGAAAACGAAACCTGAATCCGATCCGTTCTTCTCCCAACAAACAGCATCATTTTAAAACTTCTTACAACACTTTTGAAGTAGATTAGGTGGGAGAGTTCAGACATAAACAATCGAATCACGAAAACAACAATCAGCTCATTTTCACCCCCTACAGGTGGAGGAACAAAATAACTGGCCTCCACATTCAAAAGTAAAATATTGTCTGCGTGTGGTGGTGAAAAATATTAAAAAGTGTATGTCTCTGGATGGCCAGCAGGGGGCATAATCCAGATTATATCCTTAGTTTAAAGATTATTCCTGAAGAACCCTCATTTTTCACAGCAGCATCCCATAACTCCGCTTTATCGTAATACATATTTTACATCGATCAGATGTGTAGATGTGATAAAAATTTTATCTGTTCAAATTTACTGATCCAGTCAGAACAGACGAATAAAAAATGTTTTTTTTGTCCTAATTGATCTTCTTGCACTAGTTTTAATTGTCTGAGAGTAAAAAACCTCCAGAATGTAAAGATTTATGTAAAAGACTTTATATAAATTCTAAATAAGTATAATGTAGTTTCTCATAACAAAGTGAAAACACAGTCTAGGATTATTAGATAAAAGTTGTGTTATTCGTTGGCCTCCTGAGACTTTATGTGAAGACGTCCCATTGAGATGTGTTTTTCCTTTTTCATGGGCATTTGCTTATTATATTTTAAAATAATTAGATTTTTATATTCATGAGATCCGACTGATCTCAAATGTTGAAAATAAAAATGCCCCAAACCAAAGCTCGTGGCGCAGGAGGTTAAAGGTCAGGGCTGCACGACAAGGCCTGGTCCTATTTTTTTATTTATTCATTAATCTTCAGTATTTTATTTTGAAAATAAAATGCTCTAATTATGTGCAACAATATTAGAAATTATAATTATGTGTCGTTAACAAATTCACCTTTGGCACTTTACTGAGGTTTGTGATTAGCCCCGCCCCCTCACCTGTACGAAACCCATCCTTGATGCAACGGTTGTTAAATAGCTGCTGGGATGAATGAGGGTCTTTAACCTTTGACCTCTGCCACTGCAGGAGCCCGGAGGTCCTTGGTGGTGTTTCTAAGGCATCGATCAGTCCAGTTAGAATCAGAATCATATTTGTTTACCAGATGTGTAAAACTCTATTTGTTTCCAGCTGTTGGGAGCTCCTGAGCTCAACGTAAACAAACATGGCCGACACGTAAACAGTGCAGACAAACATGGCTAGTTGAGGGTCTAATCCACCTTAAAAGCGTCCGAGTCAACATAAAAACTAAATCCAGAACACAGAGAACTCTCTCTGACACACACACACACACACACACACACACACACACACACATGTTCCTCTTGCTCTGTTTCCTGTTCTGATCACCCAGAAGGATTGAAGAAATCACTGTTTTATTGCTGTTTTAATCGTATCTAAAGCGTCTCGATTACGTTCATTTCAACTCCCTCCTGTCCCAGAGGGGGAGGTTTGCTTCGCAGAGACAGGGTATTACATTTATTTAACAACAAACCAAAACAACGCACAAGCAAGTGGAGACGGACGTCGTCCCCAATCAGCCAGAAAGTTGAGACGATTCAGTGAAATCAGCTGCTTATTTACAGCTTCATCACTGAGCCTGTTGTCTCATTTATTCCTTTCTGTATTTGTTTTATTTCTTCTTGTTTTCTTGTTATTGATTGTGCGTGTGTGTGTACGTGTGTGTGTGTGGGGGGGGGGGGTCTAAATCCAGACAGTGCCTTAAACTTACCGATCTTTTAAATGGACGGCAAACCAAAGACGACCAAACCTTAGAAAAGCACAGAAACCCCGTCAGACTCACGAAAGCACTTTTTAATCCAGATTTAATTTAAAACACGGATTATTTCCTCTAAATTTAGTGTGTTTCCATCCTCCGCCTCCCTCCTGGTTCTGAGATAACCAACCGTTCTGACACCAGAACACAGAAGTTGAACTGGTTACGTCAGCTAGAATCAAACACGGAGCAGGAATAATCTGAGCCGTAAAGCCAGACCTCCTCCGAACATCGACAGCGTTTATTCTTAGAGATTTAGGCAGAAAATATGAATGTTTAATTTATCAAATTAATAATCTGAACTGAAGCCATCAGTTATTTCTGAGGAGACCAAAAGGGACCCGACCAGAACCTCACGCCTTATTTATTACAGATTTATCACATCAGCGTGCAAACTCGCACAGATCACTTTCTGTTTGTAGGGAAAAATCTGTCAAATTAAGATTACAGAAAACAGTTTTTAGACAAACATGAAACTTTTTTACCGATGAGGCTAAATCAGACATGTTTGTTTTCTGCTGGCGGCAGCCGTCCGGCTGGTTTTTACCGGCCGGGCTCTCCTGTGAGGATGGAGCTCTGGGAAATGTAGTGAGCAGATTCAGATTTGGTGTTTCACACACTTTGGCTCAGTGTTTGTGATTCTTCAGGTCGTCGTTTCAATTCAGAAAGATTTCATTTATTAAAGAGAAACTGCGTGAATCTGGATCTTCTAGTGAAGAGTTAACAGTAAATATAATTAGACTGCCTCCTTTATGGAGCCAGTTTCTTGTACATATTCTAAAGCTGAGCCGAAGCAACTTAAAATGTGATCAAACATCTAAATTGAAATCTTTTCTCTTCTTTCTGTGAACGCTTTATAAACCGTCGCCACATGTATGAAAACTAAAGGAGCGTTTTATCCGGGGTCTTCTACTCTTCTCTTTTAAATCAGCTTTCACTCGGTGCCTTTTCTTTACTAAGTATTTCCTGTATAGATGTATAAATGTGTGTGTGTGTGTGTGTGTGTGTGTGCGTGTGCGTGTGCGTGCGTGCTCCAACATTATTATTAAATGCTTTTGTTAATATTTTATGGATATTTTCCAGCCTGATGAGGCCAAGCCTCCAGGATGCAGTATCTCTGTATGTCCTCTAACCCATATATGGTCATGTATCCTGTATGTTAATACCCTATGACCTTAAGGCAACTCACCGCTCTGTTTTGTACACATTCTGCACAACTTGTATGTAATCGTTTGTTTCTGATGTATTTTTGATATCTTGTGAATCTGCTATTGATACTTTGCCTCCGACTGTTTAATCTGAGTGTTTGAATTTGTCTGTAAATGCTTCACACATTAAAGTGATCTGATCGCTGCAGCGGGGCTCAGCGTCTCTCGTTTGAATTTAATTAAAATGTGGTGGATGTTTGGCAGCTTTAGACAGTTATTTTTATTTTTAAATGAAAAGTTTTGGGTAAAAAAAACATAAAAGTTTTACTTCAAACGGGGAAATTGGATGCACTGTAATGGATGCTTCTGTCCACCAGGTGGCAGTCTAACACCCCAGCAAACACTAACTACTACCACATAGCTATTCATAGTCAATAAAATTAAGTAAATGATTTATTTCTGTTTTTTATTTTTATTTTTCACAATAAAATGTCAAATTTTGCTGAATCATCATAGAAAAACGGTGGTGAGGTTGATTTGAGGTTTCCCAGGAGACTGCGCTCTTTAATCAGGTATGTTCAGATGTTTTAAATGATAATGATAAATGACCTGCACTTGTATAGCGCCTCTCAGAGTAAGGACTCCAAAGCGCTTTACACTACAGTATCATTCATCCATTCACACACTGATGGGGATGAGCTACGATGTAGCCACAGCTGCCCTGGGGCGCACTGACAGAGGCGATGTTTTAGGCTTAAATAGTAAGATTCTGACCAAGGGTGCTTGTCCAATGGGGAATTATCAGACTATAAAGGGCCCTCATTTAAATAAACTTCGAGAGTGATTTTCAAACCCTGTGAAAACAGATCTTGTCTGCTTAGAAGACATGGCTCCTCTTAAATTGCCATGAACAGATCAGGATGATAGAGAAGCCACGTCTATGACATCAGTTCAGAGCTCCAGTGTTTTGTGGTCTGAAAGGGATTTTCCACCCAGAACAGAAATGTTATCTGTTGACGTATTTCCCAGAGTTAGATAAGTGGGTAAAACAATTTTTAACCAGCCCAGTCATTCTCCTGACCCGGCTGTACTCCTTTAGCTTAGCATAAAACACAGTAAGTGAATGGATCCAGGTAGCATTGTGAGTAAACACGTACTTAAAATCACTCGGTGGTGATCCCAGTTCTGTTTGGTGACAATCAGACTGACTGTAAGTGAAAATTAGTAAAATAAAGGAATCACAGATGCCATTTTAGACGTGGGACTACTTTATGACAACGCACATTTTTATCTAACTCTGGAGAAAAAAGTCAACAGACAAAATTTAAGTTTTAGGTGGAACATCCCTTTAAAGATCAAGTCACCCCCTACTAGAGTCTTACTCCACTCCCACCATGCTGTTGCCTGGCAGACTGAGAGGGCGGAGCCGCTAACAAATACACACACAGACTCACAATGACATTGTGACATCATATGGTACCAGCTAATGTCATAGGGTACATCTTAATTTTAACTAAGATGCACTAAAGTGCCAAAATATTGACTACACATGTCTACATGGGTGACGATGGCACAGGAGTTAAGAGCTCGCCCCGTAATCGGAAGGTTGCGAATTTGAGCCCCGCTCAGTCTGTCGTGTTCTTGGGCAAGACACTTAACCCACGTTGCCTGCTGGTGGTGGTCGGAGGGACCGGTGGCGCCAGTGCTCGGCAGCCTTGCCTCTGTCAGTGCGCCCCAGGGCAGCTGTGGCTACATCGTAGCTCATTCCCACCAGTGTGTGAATGACTGGTTGTGTTGTAAAGCGCCTTGGGGGGTTCCAGGACTCTAGAAGGTGCTATATCAAATACAGGCCATTTACCATTTTACCATTTACAGCACGATTAGACACTCATTTGTATAGTTTATCAGCAAAAAAAATAAAAATAAATGATTGGGGGTGACTTGCTCTAACTATCAAAAGTTTTAGATTACACTGTAAAAAAATTACATTCACTCCAACAAAAAGAAAAATGGGTTGTAGACCTTAGAGCAACTGAGGGCTTGCTTTTAGAGCAAACTTAAACTTGGGGAGGTCCCTAGAAACATTGGGGATAATGTCCTAATCAGACGTTTTCTGATCTTGGAACATAGACTGCTCATATTGTAAACATTTTAAATCAGGAACTGGGAACAGTTAACAAGACTTGTTTTAATGTGAGCAATCAGCTAGAATACCAACTGAGAAAATGGGTACTGTACCTTATAAAGTCACAACTTGCTGCATCACATCATCATTCAACTGCCTTTTTAGGTAGTGACTACAGGCCTATTAGCAACAACAATGTGGCCTTTGTAATATGCCACCTTACCCTGAGATCTAGCATGTTTTTTTGTTTGGTTTTTTTTTTTTTTTGGCCATAGTTATTCAGCTTGTCCTCCTTGCTGAAGTCCCGGATGCAGCAGGCGTCTCGCTCTCGGAAGACCTGGGTTCTTCGTTGCCTTCCAGACTGCACTCCGGTGCATCTTCCCCACGAACAGAAAGATGACCTCTTTCCTTTTTCTTTCTTGTCCCAAACAGAATATGGAATTAATCGCAATACAAATGTTGTCAGTCCACTCTAGAAAAATCTTTAGCCGGAGCTCTTCGGGGATCTCTCTGTTTTCTCCTTCCTGTTCTTTGAGCCCGGAAAGTTGCAGGTTCCAGTGGCGTTTATAACCCTCAGCATCAAGCACTGTTTCCTTCAGCATAACATTTTCATTGTTCAGGTCTGCGTGTTCTTTTTCCAAAATGTCTATTTTGAATTTGCATTCCACAATTTCCACCTAATTATTTTCCACATGTTGCACAGGGCCTGTGAACAAGTCAGAGTTCTCTTTTGATTGTTTTCCCGAGCCAACTTTGTCCTCCAAGCTACGACTGGCTGCCCAGACGACAGCTAAATAGAGTTTGAGTTTTGTTTCGGTTGCCTTTAGCGGGTGGTGGTTTTGTCGGGGTAGTGTTTAGTGGTCTTCTGGAGCCTAGGGTGTTAACATTAGCATTGCTTTGATTGGAAAAATCCAGCGAATTAGCAACTTCTACATTGCCGCTGATGTTAGCGACGCTAACACTAGCTTTCCCAGTTTAACGACAGGATCTGCATTTGTGGAGTAGCTATAGAAGGCTAGCATGTTTCCTGCCTTACTGTTAGCTGCTCTGACTGGCGGCAATCGATTTGTTTACTTTGTTTTAGCAAGTTGAAAGGGTGACAACAAGGAAGTTACAGGCGTCTGTTTGGACAGATGCAGCTAAACTTTGGGATGGATCAAGCGAAGCTTAAAAAGTTGCTTGTGCCCGTATTGCCATCTTGCCAGACCTCCTAAGATTCTACTGAAGAACTCCTGTAACTTTAGAAGTCCAGTTTCTTCTCCTACTTCTAGTCCTCCTCCTTCTCCTGCTTATTATTAATATTGCCTAGAGGGCAAAAATAAATATTAAGATTTTTTTAAGTGTCATGATAATTAGGCTAAATATTTTCTATAAAATGGCTAAAATTTTTATAAAATTGTAGTATCGGCTTTCAGACAGTAGAGGGCAGGTTTTCCCCATCTTCCTTTTATTTGTAAATGCTGTTGGAAACCAAGAGTGACGTTTTATTTTGTGCCAGCAGAGGGCGCAGATGCCCTGATCTTTCAAGGCAAAAAACCGAAGAATTTAGAGGAAGTGTTTCTACTAAGTAACTTTATAAATCCAGTTCCTTCTCTTTCTAGCCCTCCTCCCTCACATTATTAATTTTTCCAAGAGGTCAAAAATAAAGATTAAGATTTTTTAAAGCGTCATTAAAATAAAGTGGCTAAATAGATAAATGGCTAAAATGAAAGAATGTGTAGTGCCAGCCTTCAGACACTGGAGGGCAGCAACTCCTCATCTTCACTTCTTTTCTAGACAAAGAGCAAACATAAGTTATTATCCACTCCTCCTTTTATGTTCTACAGAAGTTATTTTTGATGAATGAATGAATGAATTCATGTTTCATTTTCAGTTTAACTACTGAGTTGTTCAACAGCTGGACTCTAGAGCCATAACTCCTTCAGTCAAGCTGGCTGACCTCTGACCCTTCTGGTGGTGACCTTTATAATCTAGTACTTCTGTGACTAAAACATGTTTTACTCCTCTTCTAAAGCAGTTTGAAGCACACTAGTCTGGTGTTATTTGTTCCATACATGAGGACCTGCTGAAAATGATTCAAAGGCTCGGAGACAGCAGAAACAATCTGGCTGCAAGATGTTTGTGGGCCCGACATCAGCTGATGGACATTGAGCACGCTCTCTTTGTGTTGTTCTCACAGTTACAAGAGGATGTGTGACATCTGGAAGCAGTCAGGAGGCGGTGCTGAGGCTTCCCCCCTTCTGTTGGCTCTCAGGACGCAGATATCAAAGCAGGCTGTAGATAATCATGTCCTCTTGACGTCTTTAGAGCAGTGAGACAAAGCTGAGGTAGAAGTGTGAATGGAGTAATATATATGGAGTATATATATATATATATATATATATATATATATATAGTGGGGCAAAAAAGTATTACGTCAGCCACCGATTGTGCAAGTTCTCCCACTTAAAATGATGACAGAGGTCAGTAATTTACATCATAGGTACACTTAAACTGTGAGAGACAGAATGTGAAAAAATACATGAATTCACATGGCAGGATTTTTAAAGAATTTATTTGTAAATCAGGGTGGAAAATAAGTATTTGGTAACTTCAAACAAGGAAAATCTCTGGCTCTCACAGACCTGTAATGTCTTCTTTATATATATATATATACATATATACATGTCTCTCTCTCTGTATACATATATATATATATATATATATATATATATATATATATATATATATATATATATATATATATATATATGTATACATATATATATATATATATATGTATACAGAGAGAGAGACATGTATATATGTATACATATATATATATATATATATATATGTATACATATATATATATATATATATATATATATATATACATATACATATATACATGTCTCTCTCTCTGTATATATATATATATATATATATATATATATATATATATATATATATATATATATAGGAGATGTGTGAAAGGCAGATATTGGGGAAGATGACCTCCATCTTCCCACCCACTTCATCCCACTCTGGAGACCATGGACAGCTCCTTCAGAGGCAGACTGAGACATCCTAGGTATAAAACAGAACGCTACCGTAGGCCATTCCCCTCTGCAGTAAGATTGTATAACTACTCAGTTTAATTGGTACTGGCATTATCCTGGTACACAATAACATCAATGCAATATTAATTATGTGTTCAATACTTGCATAATACCGGATTTACATTGTGTGTCTATGTCCCTTATGCTGCGGAGTTCTGCAAGTTTTTAATTTTTATTTGTGATTTTTAGTGGTTGAAGTTTACAACACTAGCTTAGCGCCTATGTGTACAAATGTGTACCTTTGTTATTGTTTTTCTTCAAATTATTCTCTTAAGTGTTGATGCTGCAGTAACAAATGATTTAAGTCAAAGTCAAAAATATTTTAAGACAAATTTTACAGATTTCTAAAAAAATCATGCATAATTCCTTAAAAGGATTGTGGATTTAAGTAAAAAGCCACATCACCCTCCTGTCGTGTCAGAATTTTAAACTAGTAGTTGGAGATGATGGATCTGACTTGGTCTCACGTGATTGAAGGACAAGCTCAGACCAACACTCAGCTTCTAACATAGCTAATCTGACTGACAGACATGTATGTGTTGGCTAATGTCCAATGACTGTGGTGACCATCTTTAATTCAGAAGTGGTACATTCACACCGAGTACACAAGGATGGACTGCAGTTTGTGTACTGAACGTCTCTGGATATTTGTTCCAGTGAGGGCACCAAATGATTAGAAATTTGACACAATGCATTTAAAGATAACAAAAGCTATCGCACACTGTGAAGTAGTCGTTATCAAAACAAAAACCAGAAAAAACAATGCAGCACGGGCTTTATTTTGAAATGTACTGTTCCACGTCTCACTTCCTGTCTGATTTGTTTAAAGGCATACTTGGCAGTTTTACTTACTTTTAGCACCCCCTGGTGTCTCTTATTAATTATCTGTGGTCAAAACAAAAGTGAAACTTATCTCCTCGCTGTGAGTTTGTCTTTTTAAGACCTTAATCGAACAGCTGAAATATCTCCAGCCTTCATTAGTGTCTACAGGATGTCTCCATGTCTTTATTGGTGTCTACAGGATGTCTCCATGTCTTTATTGGTGTCTACAGGATGTCTCCATGTCTTTATTGGTGTCTACAGGAGGTCTCCATGTCTTTATTAGTGTCTACAGGATGTCTCCATGTCTTCATTAGTGTCTTACAGGATGTCTCCATGTCTTTATTAGTGTCTACAGGAGTGGTTCGTCACTAGTTGAAACAAATCAGCTGTGATCAGCGGAGAAGGTGTGGCCAGCAGAGAATGATATCGGCCTCTGCTTGCCTGTGGCAAGTGACGCCACAGACATCCGGCGGTTGCTCTGACGAAGGCGGTAGTGAAACGTCGAAACATGTCAGCAAAGCTAACAACAAACCTTTATAACCCTGAAAATGAATTAGGTCGTGTTCTTGATCTAAATCATGCAGGAAACAAGCTGGAAGCAGACCTTACTGATTTTAGTTGTTTGAACCATCCAAATATAGTAAAATGCTGTTTTTGTTTATTTTAATTACACTGAGAAACAAAAAGAAATACTAGAGATAATTTAGGTTTTATTTGTATTTTTATTTAAGTAGATTTAAGATTTTTAAGAAACAAAATTATTGAGACGCAAAGGAAAAGTTTAGATAATTGCCGGTATTCAGGATTTTTTTTCTTTCAAACAGTGATTTAATTTTCTAAAAGACCTCATCCCATGCCTTCTCCGGGTCAGGGATGAGGTCCTGCCCCAAGTGGAGGAGTTTAAGTATCTCGGGGTCTTGTTCACAAGTGAGGGAAAACTGGAGCGTGAGAGCGATAGGCGGATTGGTGCTGCATCTGCAGTGATGCGGGTGTTGTACCGGTCTGTCGTGGTGAAGAGAGAGCTGAGTCAGAAGGTGAAGCTCTCGATTTACCGGTCGATCTACGTTCCTACCCTCACCTATGGTCATGAGCTTTGGGTAGTGACCGAAAGGACGAGATCACGGATACAAGCGGCGGAAATGAGTTTTCTCCGAAGAGTGTCTGGGCTCTCCCTTAGAGATAAGGTGAGGAGCTCGGTCATTCGGGAGGGACTCGGAGTAGACCTGCTGCTCCTCCACATCGCGAGGAGCCAGTTGAGGTGGCTCGGGCATCTGGTCAGGATGCCTCCTGGACGCCTCCCTGGTGAGGTTTTCCGGGCACGTCCAATGGGGAGAGACCTAAAGGTAGACCCAGGACACAATGGGGGGACTATGTCTCTCACCTGGCCAGGGAACACCTTGAGATTCCCCTGGAGGAGCTGGCCCAAGTGGCTGGGGAGAGGGAAGTCTGGGCCTCTCGCCTTAGGCTACTGCCCCCGCGACCCAACTCCGGATAAGCGGATGAAAATGGATGGATGGATTAAGTTGAATCATTGTGGACAAAGATTCCCATTATTTGGGAGATCAGGAAATGTTAGAATGAAATTCAGCCTGCAGTAAGAGAGTGAGTTACAGTAAAAAAACAGAAATCTCAGGAATAAAAACTCAAAGTTTCTAAAATGCTTACAGGAAACAAAGCTTTCAGTATTTTTTTTTTATCTCTGTTGTTTCACTATTCGATTCAAGCTTTTTTAATCCAATGTTTTTGTTTCTAATGTTTTATTATAATTATTGGTAAAAACTGCAACGAGGCTTGCTTAAGTTTCTGGAAATGTCTGTTTTTTAGAAAGCTTCTCCTTGACTTTAAAAGTAAAGTCTTATGACACATTTTGTGACATTAACTCAGTAAATGTTTGGATTTTTTTTAACGAAGCTCGAAAATTTAACATCTGCCTCCTATGATGTGAAAATTACATCTGTGAGACTTTCTCAGAGTTAAACAGAGTTTCAGAACACCTGCTGCTCCTCCCAGGTCTCTTATTTAGTGGAAAGGTATGTGGTGGTGGGGTGGGGGGGGATTCCTCGTTGGCCTCCAGGACCTGATGTTAACTCCAAACTCAGGAGGCTGACCTGGGTCTTGGCTCTGCAGGGCAGCACTCAGTCACTTGAGCAGATGTGAAGGGATTAATCTCATCTGGTTATTACAGTTTTTTTCGATTGCTAAAACTCAAAAAGCAAAAATGAGGCACAATTTTCACAACCTCTACTTCTGTTCCCAATCGCTTGACTCAATTTATCACAACTTAAGATTTCCTTATCATAATAGAACTCTGATTTTCCTCCTTTACACTCTGATGTCAGTTTCACATTACCTTGCTGTCAAAACACAACACACAATTTTCAGGTTTACACACACTTCTCACTTGAATTCTCAAAGTTTCAATCAACAACACACAAATATTCAAATCTCTCAACTTTCAGGTCTGGCGAGCAATTTGCAATCGGGGACTGCAGCATAAAAGTAAGTTTCCACAAGGCTACCCAGGTGTATGAGTGGTTTCAGGACCACCCACAGTTTTCCATTTTATACCTTCCACCTTATTCCCCCTTCGTCAATCCCACTGAGGAGTTTTTCTCAGCCTGGAGGTGGAAGGTGTACGAAAGGAATCCACAGAGCCAGGTCCCACTGATTCAAGCCATGGAGGAGGCTTGTAGAGATGTGGCCTTTGAGGCCTGTCAGGGCTTCATGAGGCACTCGGGGCGGTACTTCCAGAGCTGTTTGGACGAGGAGGACATCGCCTGTGATGTTGATGAGGCCCTCTGGCCAGACAGAGACCGGCGGCATGATGCCTCATGATTATGCCCCATGATTATGCTTGTGTGTGTGTGTGTGTGTGGGGGGGGGGGGGGTTAACTGTAAAAATAAAATGTTTTGTCTCAAAATTTGTGTGATGTCTAATGTTTGTCCCAGAGAAAAGTGGGCACTGTCATACATTCAGTGTGTAATTCATTGTGTTCCATTTAGACAATTGTGTTTTCAGCTTTGCTCTTCAGCGTTCTTTCCATGCTTGGTAGTGTTCACCCAAAGGCTACATGTGTTTAAGCAATGAATGATATGTGTGTGTCATGTGAAAATGCGGCTGTGTTTACCAAATGAAAACTCGTGTTCCATTTTGGGAACATGTTACGATATGTGACGGCAGGGTTTTGTTGCAAAGGGAAGCCACGGTTTAGGAATTTGTGTGTTATGTTTGGGGTTTTGTGTGTGCAGTTTTGAAAGAAACGTACAGTTTTGAAAAACGCATTTTAGCAATCGAAAAAAACTGTAAGTCGTTGGAAAATATGTAGACACAATAAATAATAGGTGCTTAAATGTTTCAGAAATAAAGAAAATACCTGAACTAAAACAGCGGACAGCATAAGTGTTTGTGATGACGTCTCTAAGGGGGAATTCTGCCCCATCAGAGGGTTTTCTACCATGAACGCTGTTTAAGGTCAAAGGTCAATCATTCTACTTTAGGATGTTCTGCTGGAGAGCAGAGCTCATGTTTTCATCAGTTAAATTACAACAAGTGGTCCAGGTCCTGAAGCTGCAGAGCAGTCCCAGACCATCATACACCCACCACCATGTTTGACTGTTGCTGGTTTAGATGGGGCACACAGACTGGATAAGGTTGATTTGGATAAATGTTCTTATGCTGACTCAGGTTAATTTGGTCCTTTATTGAATCTTTTCTCTAATCTGAAACATTAAATCATGAAACACAAATCTTAGCAATATTCTTCACAACTTGATTCTTTTAGATTTTTACTCTAAATTAGTCTGATGTTCAAAACTAGCATTTAAATTTTGAAAGTGCCACTATGGCGAAAGTATTTTTATTCATAATCCATGGCAGCTGGTGATTTATTTGTTACAAAAAAATTCTACCTGATGGTTAAAGGTGTGGTTTACTTGTTTGTTCACAACATCTGCAGTGTCCTGTGTGAATCAATGCCTTAAGCTTACCGCACATGAGAGCAAGCTGCTAAGCTAACAGTCATTCAAAGGCGTTTGCTCAGCAGATATTTTTCCCCTGACGAGGGCAGAAACTCACCGTATGCACCCAATGTGAGCTGCAGCCTGAGCTGAAATATTCTAGTGGCTGATCAAAGATCGTTCTCCGCTCACGATTCCAAGATGTATTCAGATGCAGCCCCCTGCCCTGTCTGCATGTCAGAAAATGGTACCTTGTGGGCATTGTATCGGTCTGTCGTGGTGAAGAGAGCTGAGTCAGAGGGCGAAGCTCTCGATTTACCGGTCGATCTACGTTCCTACCCTCACCTATGGTCATGAGCTTTGGGTAGTGACCGAAAGAACGAGATTGCGGATACAAGTGGCCAAAATGAGTTTTCTCCGAAGAGTGGCTGGGCTCTCCCTTAGAGATAGGGTGAGAAGCTCGGTCATCCGGGAGGGGCTCGGAGTAGACCCGCTGCTCCTCCACATCGAGAGGAGCCAGTTGAGGTGGCTCGGGCATCTGGTCAGGATGCCTCCTGGAAGCCTCCCTGGTGAGGTTTTCTGGGCTCTTCCACTCGGGAGGAGGCCTAAAGGTAGACCCAGGACACGGTGGAGAGACTATGTCTCTCACCTGGCCAGGGAACACCTTGGGATTCCGCCGGAGGAGCTGGCCCAAGTGGCTGGGGAGAGGGAAGTCTGGGCCTCTCGCCTTAGGTCACTGTCCCCGCGACCCGACTCCGGATAAGCGGATGAAAATGGATGGATGGATGGAAATTAGAGTTTCAGTACACACAATTCTGAGATCAGACATACAGACATAGGCATAGACTCTGGACAAGAATTGGTGACTGTGGTCATTCGCAACCCGAGTCGCGCTACCTTAATAGAGATCAGAGGGTTTATATGAGGATTGGGTCAGGTGGAGGAAATAAAGGCACTTCAGAGTTACCCTCCACAGGGAGGGCAGCTTTGCTATGCAAAAAACACCTCAGACAGAAATGCAACAGACTTCAGACATTACATAACATAAGTGTCCACTAGGTGGAGAGGTAGGGTTGGGAACTCTCCTCATATGCACACGTCTCGCTTCTGATTGGGTAACAGAACAGTTCAGCTATGTTGCAAAGTCACCGTCAACAAAACACTCTCCGCTCTCTCTCTCTCTCCTCGCTGCATTTTTTTAAAAACGCCTACCTGTGGGCAGGCACAAGCCAACAGAATGCAAATTCACAGTGTGACATAGATATGTGAGAATTTTCAAATTCTAGGATTTCACTGTCTATTTTCTATCAGAAGCTAACGTAGGAGATAGGTGTAGGAGACCATTTTCAAGTTCAACCTGCATGAAAGACTCAGTGATTGATTATAATCCGAAATAATCAAGAAAAAGTTTTTTAGTGTTCCACATCTTGAATCTCCTGTATTTTTCCACTGAAATGTTTTTTTTTTGTAAATAGACCCTGAAATCTGCAGATATAGGATATTTCTATCTGACAATCAATAACAGAACTTAAATGGAGAAAACTTAAACAACTAAAGGAAAATATTGGATATTTGAATAAATAATAAATGATCATAAACTATTATGGATGTATTATACATTATATGTATTATTATTATTATTATTATTATTATTATTAATAATAATAATAAATTCAGAAAATGGAAAATGCAAAAAAAGAAAAACCTCCTTGAGGGCATAAGGGTTTAATAAAGTTGGTTTGAATATTATTCTTATCTCAGGGTTTCCGTCTCCTGCTGCACGCGCAGGTTTCATGTTTCCATCCGCGAGTGAACAAGCCTGAGGTTCGGAGACATTCCGGTCCATTTGGAACCAAACTGTTCTCCGGTGATGTTCCGGATGTTTACAGAGACCCTCCTACAGGAACGAGCCGCCCCCTCTCTCCCTCACCGTCTGCGATCCGCACAGGGAACCCGCAGTCTCCGGAGAGCGGAGCGCAGACCACAGCTGGAGCAGGAGCAGTTTGCGCCTCTTTCCTCTCTCTGAACTCTCATGGGACCCGCAGAGTGACGGGATCAGCCGCAGACATGATGGACATTTGCGCTCGTGCTTTGGCACTGGGAGTTTTACGCATCGCGCTACTTTGGGTGCCGCAGCACGGAGCGCACGCGCAACATGGTAGGTGTGAGTCAGATTTAGCGCGTTTTGATCTGCGTGAGTGAAAGGAACCAGAGCTAAATGTTGATCCGGATAACTCAGCTGCGGAACTGAAAACATCACACATGGGCTCAAACCAGAGTCTGACGTCTGATGTTTCCACTTAATCTTGCAGGACGTTATTCTGATTTAATCTAAATTAACGATGGATGAAATAAATGTCAGTTTTGGTAGTTTGGACCAGACAAAGTCAGTCCCAATCAACAAACTCTTTTCCATCTGGACATTTTAATGGAATTTATGTTATAGTGATGTTTGGGTCAGCTATATCCAGCTCAGATCTCCGTCTGCAGGGCATCCCACAGATCAAAGCAAACAACCATAAACCTTGTGTGGTGGTGGTGGGGGGGGGGGGGGGGGGGGGGTTACATTCTGACCTGCTGATGGATTTACGGGCCTTTAGAGAATTTACTACAACTTGACTAAATTCTTCTGCAGGAACATTGTGTGATTACATAAGTGAGCCCTAGTTAGGTCATGAATTAACCAGATCTGAGTTCAGTTCCACCAGCCACACTAAGACCTGCTCAGAAATCACTTCAATAGAACCCGAAATAGGCTAAAGATCTAAAAAAAAATTATTAAATAAAAAGTAGCCCAACACATCAGGGCCTGTTCTAAAGAACTAAAGAACCCAGAACAAGATCTGAAGAGTCTTCTGGGGAAATATCCTAAAACTAAAAGATCAGCAGCCAGACATGGTGGTGGTAGTGTGATGGTCTGGGGTAACTGACGGAGATCTGCTCTAGCAGCACACTTGAAGGAGAATGTCTGACCTTTGACCTTTTCGGGGCAGCAACAGTTCAGGAGATAGAGCAGGTTTCCCAGTTATCAGGAGGCTGTAGGTCCAATCCCAGATCCTGCCAGATAATAATGCACTTAACCCACCTTGCCTGCTGGTGGTGGTCGGAGGGACTGGTGGTGCCAGTGTTCGGTAGCCTTGCCTCGTCAATGCACACTCCTCGCTGTGCGATTGTCTTTTTAACACCTTAATCTAACAACTGAAGTGTCTCCCAGCATTCATTAGTGTCTACAGGAGTGATGCATCACTAAAATAAACAAATCAGCTGTGTTCACAATCTAAAACATGCAGCAAACGTGCTGGATCAGACTGCAGCGCCAGGTATGTCAGCTCCATTTTTTCTAAAGTCTAATTTAGACTTCTCCATCTTTGTCGGTATGGAGGCGCGCAACGCCGTTATGCGTTGATGCAAGAGCCCTCCGACTGGCTCACAGAGGGTGAAGGAGACATGCCCAAATTTTTTACTATCTGTCAAAAGAGACGGATACCGCAAATTTGTGATTGGTCAAGACGCCGGTTCCTGTAAATTCGTCAACAGCATCGTCTTTGCCTCTTCAAAAAGTAAAGAGATATTTAGCGGCAGACACGAAACAGATGGAAGAACGCATCGCGAAAAATATCTGAAAACATGAACGTTTATTGACCCGTGACTGAAGGAGTCCAAAGATGCAGCGAGCGTTTTATTTGTGGACGGAAATGACGAGAAATGTGGGTTTTGAGGTGCCGATCACATGAAGAAGTGGAGAGGCATGAGGGACAAATTTGTCTGTGTTAAAAAAATCTCTGAAATGCATTAAAACAATCTAAACACAATGGTAAATACACTATTCATTTTATATAATTATATGTGACTGTAATGGTGACAGGATACCTCAGAATAGCGCTATGCCCCCTATTGTCCTGGCGGGGACAACAGAAAATTATTTAAAAACAAAAGAATCCCTTTAAACTGAAAAAAAAATCCACTTTTTTACATAAAGTGGGCGGAGCTTAATGCCTAAATTGGAACCAGCCACTAGGAGCGCTACTTTTCACTCCTGAGTTCTGTTTGGATGGTTCTATTTCTAGATCAGTTTCTTTTATAACCCAGAACCAGAGCAAGTTTTGGGAGTTCTGGAATAAAATCTGTTTTATTTATTTACTTATTTATTTTTTGTCAAGAACATCACAACAACCGCAGTTCAGCCCCTGTCGTTAAACACCAGATCCTTCACGTGGGAATTTCAACATTCCAGACACATTCCCTCCCACTTAATTCCTTTATTCCAGAGTTCCTGTGCCTCTCAGCTGCACGATACCTGCTTCCCACCTCATCAAAATAAACTAACAACCACAGAAACATTGTTTGTCTAGAAGTTTTAATTATTTCATTACTTCCACATAAATAAAATCCGTTTTCCAGTCAGGCTCAGGAACCTCTCCTTTAGATTAGCGGGATTGTCACTAACAAGCCTTCTAGGAATTGAATCCATAAGGTCAGTTG
The DNA here is from genome assembly GCF_043380555.1 of Nothobranchius furzeri. Taxonomy (NCBI): domain Eukaryota; kingdom Metazoa; phylum Chordata; class Actinopteri; order Cyprinodontiformes; family Nothobranchiidae; genus Nothobranchius; species Nothobranchius furzeri. The sequence goes on from NC_091743.1 coordinate 84,173,252, forward strand.
TGTTAAGGCCACAATACCCCAGATTATTCTTTCCTGAAACTGTTGAATTCCCTGAACATCTGGGCTGCTGATGGCCTTCCCTCTCAGTGGGATCCTTTTTCTCCCCCTGGGGGGTGGGGGTGGGTTTATTAGCCCCCTCTGGCTCTGTAAACTCATTAAGCCAGCAGCCAGGGTTTAGTCGACACTCATCCTCCGTTGTTTGGATGACCTTTGAGTTCCTTCCACCGGGAAGACCGGCCTTGTTGACGTTCAGGGATCACCGCTAGTCGTTTCACAACTTTGAGGGACTGAAAACATCCCAAATGTTTGTTTTCCCTCTAAAAAAAAACCTGCTCCTCTGGCCCGGTAAAGACTTGTGGTGACAACCTTCTCACTCACCATTTGGAGAACCTTTAGGAACGTGTTGCTGTGAAGAAAAACAACAAGTTGTTCGAGCCTCCAGCTGCTGGAGCTTTTGGTCCTGACGAAATTCAGGACAAACTGGAATGTCTTCACGCGACTGAATTTATTCCTGTAGTCATATTTACTTCAAAAAATGTTTTTAATTATTTATCATGAATTGTCAGATTTTAAAAGATTCGCGCCATTTTATCTGCAACATAAAAAAAGGTGAATTTGTTTGTTAAAGCAGCAACCCGGAGTTTTCCCCCTTTCAGGAATTACAGACGTGGACAAAATAGTGGGCAATGTGACCATTGTGGGTTTT